>NC_056727.1:1249392197-1249473221 GCF_019279795.1 Protopterus annectens
TTTTTTTTTTTTTTTTTTTTTTTTGGGCACTCAAAAAGTTGTGACTTACTCAAAATGTCGACCAAGTTGAGCAGGCAAAACCTACCCTTCACAAAGCCAATTTGTGTGGGATCCAGAGTTTGGAGATTCCCTGTATCCTTTTTTATTAGGTCCATGATGATGCGTTCCATAGCTTTGCATATCAGAGTCATCAGGCTAATGGGACTATAGTTCTCAGGGTCTGTCATTGTCCCTCCTTTGTGGAGATTGATGACTGTAGCAGTGTACCATTCGGTAGGGACAAAGCCTGAGGTGAGGCTGTACTGGGAGCACAAGTGAGGTGCCAGTTCAGTCTTTAGTTCATGTAAAATGCAGCCAGGGATATTGTCAGGTCCCATAGAAACTCTCTTCTTGGCCTTGGACAGTACTGTTATAACCTGTGTAGCAGTAATACTGGGTGCCTGGCAATATACTGGTATTGATTAGTCCTGGGGGGGGGGGGTAAAATTGGTACTGAATCTGTCAGCCAGTATATTGGCAATATCTGTTGGCTCGTTATAGGAGGTACCGTTGTGCAGTAGCTCAGAGCAAATCTGGGTTTTGCCGTGAAAATTCTTTGCAAAACTATAGAAGGCCTTGTGGTTGTGTTTACTATTTGCTACAGTTCTTTTTTCATAGCTAGCTTTAGAGGTTTTGATGAGGGATCTCAACTTTTTGTTGAGGCGATAAGGGAGTTTTTCCAGTCTTGGGACTTTACCTTTTTCTGCATCAGTTTCCTCCAACTCTTGTAGAGTTTATGGCAAGGAACCACCAAATTGACTTCCTTTTTTGGAGGAGAGCGTCTTGGTTCTATTTGGTATGGCTTGATCCATTCATTTGTTTTTGTGTTTGTACAGTGCATTGTTGTATGATTCAGCGGTCATGCAATTATTCTTCATTTGCATGGGTGCTGTGAAGTTAGCCACCTTTATTTTTAGGAGCGCAAAGTCAGCTTTGGAGGTTTTTCATAATCGTTACCTCTGCGTAGGTGGGGGGGTTGAATTTCCAATGTGATTAGTTTGAGGTTGGATCTAATCAGGGAGGAGTTGACTATTGTAAAGCAGATTGCCCATGTTAGTAATGACCAGGTCAAGGATGTTTCTACCTCGAGTGGTGGTAAGAATGAGCTGGTCCTGGGCATTGGAATTAATGAATTCCAGGAAATGTTGGGAAAGTGTATTGGTGGATGAGTAGTTTTCCCAATTAATGGAGGGGTAGTTGAAGTCGCCCAGTATGAATGTGTTAGGTTGGACCCTAATATTCTCCAGGGTGCTTAAGAACGTGGGACATGGTTGGAGAACTACAGCAGGCTACGACCTGAATCGCTGTCTTACCCAATGTTAGCTGCACCTGAAGTATCTCAGATGCGTTATGTTGGCCTACCAGTCTGGAGGTGTGTGCATCCTTTATGAATATGGAAACACCCCCGCCTTTGGAGCTTCGGTCCAAGTTCTGGGGCCGAAAGGTGTGGAATGAGTTATAGCCTGGTAGTGCAGGCGTGCTTTCTGCTGCCTTGAACCCGGTCTCTGTTACAGCACAAATGTCGATGTTCTCCATTTTAAGGAGTGCTTCGAGTGAGAGCAGTTTTATATTTAGACTTCTAGCACTGAACAGTACAACCCTCAGATGCATTTGTTTGTAGCTGTTACAGTAGTAATTTGGTCTTTGGAACACTGCCTAAAAAAGGCACTATAGGAGTGGCAAGAGCCTTGGCCAGTATCCAGAAGCCCAGGGGTGACTGACACTGGCCATTTCTGGCAAAGCATCGAGGTCGGTCAGTCATGTCATCCCAGGCAAACAGATACTGGATCCCTTTAGAAGGATCCTAGAAACTTAGCAAGTTGTTGAAATCAATCATTTTCTGCTTGTACTGTGGTATCATTCTTGTTGGGAGTACCTTGTTAATTATTCTTTGTGGGAAATGTTTGCATTTCTTTCAATATTGGTGGCTGACGGATGGGACCAGGGTGTTTGTTGGCTGACACTAAAAGTTTTTACCTCAAAACTTTTTTTCTGTCAGGACGCAAGGTCAGCCTTTCCAGGCTCCATTATTTGCTTACTAAATAATCTTTTTACAGTTGACAAACTGCAGTGGTTCATTATGGAGCTTTTCATGTAAGTTATCACTTTTTTGTCAAAACTGGTTGGTTGGGATTAGGCCAGAGTACTTGGTGGTTGGGACTAAAAATTTACCTCAAAGATTAATTTGGTTAGGAGGCAAGACCTCCTTTTCAAGGCTCCTGTAGCCGCTTGACGTCACCTTTTGTGGCTAGGACTACACATTGCTTTTGCTAATGTGATTGTTCCTTCCAAGTGACCCAGGAAGAGAAAACTTATCTGGGAGGCTTTAGTTTTTACTCAAGCTTCCTCTTTGCCTCAGCTGATGCTGAATGACTGTGCTTTGGTTAAATTGTTCCTCAGACTTCTCATCACTTCTTTGATCCCTGTGGTGTGTTCCTCTAGAAGCCTCTAAGGACTGAGATTCCAGTACTTCACTTCTAAGACTGTTCACGTGCTCTGTTAGGGTTAGGAAGAACTCTTGCATGCATCAGGGAAACGACTTGGCAATGCTCCTTAGTGCTATAAGGAACTTCCTTCCCAAGGAAAGTGCCATCTTTTAAACTGCTCATTCTTTTGGGCGGGGGTGCGTTCTTTTACCAGAAAAAGTTGTTGTTTGTCTTTTCGGCTTTTCCCAGATAGGGGTCGCCACAGCAGAACTCCGGTCCGCTAATGATTGGCAGTAGATTTTTATGGTGCCGAGTTGCCAGCCCGACGCCCAACCCTCAGCAAAGGCACGCCCATTCACGCATGTCTTTCAGAGGCCACTTGACCGCGGGGAGGACATGCAGACTCTACACATAAGGCACTCCAGCCGAGAATCGAATAGGAGAACCTCTTGCTGTGAGGCAACAATGCTACCGCTGTACCACTGCGGCTTTTATAAAATTAGACATTTTCTTCAACTGTAATGAAGACATGGCTGAGCTTTGACAAGAATTTTTTTAAAATCTTTAGGAATTTTAGTTGAAGAAAAATTACAGAATGCACTACAGATTTATTTTGTTACAGATGGGTTTTCTTTAACTATACCTGTTCCTTCTGGGTTGTCAGCCTTTGGGTAAGTTTTATTTTCAGCCAGCAGTTTACCAGTCAGCCACCTGGTCTCAGGAAGTCTGGTTAATTGTATAATTGCTCTTCAGCCATGGATTCCTTTTTGTCTGCTAGTTCCCATAGTCGGTATTAGAGAGAGTAATTGTCTTTTCTTTCATTTGATATTTCTGTGTTGCTTAGGGTGTTGTGTGTCAGGATTACTAAACATTTCCGTAGTATACTAATGAAGCTGCTGATGCTGTTACTAGAGCAGCTGCCACTGCATCAGTGTTGTGAAAACTTGACTGGCAACATTATCAGAACTGACTACAGAATTGCAAAACTGAGATTATGAATGTTCCCATGAATTAAGAGGTTTTATATGGTTCTTTTGATTAAAAAATTGAATTCAGGAGTTCGTCTTTTCAACCCTACTTGCAAAATGTAGTAGAAATAATTTTACCAATTCAGGATTCTCTTTCAGGAAACTGTATAAATGTTCTCAGCAAGGCAAAACTATACTTCAAAAAACAGCTGCTTGGAGGTTCAAACAAGGTGTATTCACAAAATTAAGGGTTAAGTTAACAGGCTAATTATTGTCTCAGGTGTTTTCCCATTTCAACACTGGCTATGTTGATGTCTCAAAAGCTGACCTTTTTCTAAATGCACAGTGTGTGGCCATAAGCTGTTGCCGGCTAATGGTCACACTCTGTGCGTGGTGTGTTTAGGGGTTCCCCACCTTACTTCGGGCTGCAAGATCTGTGCAGCCTTCAACCTTCAGGCTCTGCGAGATTGCAGGGCCAAGTTGATTCTGGCTGGTCTTCCAGTGGAACCAGCGGCTTCCTCTTCTTCTTCAGCCACGGCTGTGGCTGTACAAGCTTCTGGTCCTCCTACCCTGTCTGGGACTCAGACACCCACTTCAAAACAGGGCGATAGAGAGGCCAGGAAGGAGAAGCACTAAGAGAAAGATAAAGAGAAAGAAACAACGAGAGGGGTCGCAAAAGACCAGCGGACTCTATTCCTTCTGCACTCCCCTGCTAAAGTGGTCTCCACACCTGAAAATGTTACTAGGCCGTCTTCCCCTCCGCTCCATTCTCCAAGATTCTCCCTGGAGCCGGAGGAGGCTCAGCCCACTTCGAGGTCGTCCTCGCATCGGCCCTCCTGGCTGCTATCAGTGGCATCCTCCAGGTCCACAAGGAGCCTCTCTGAAGCTGACATGGACCGGATGATGAGAAGGTTCTTGCAGGCTCATTTGCAGATGGGAGTGTTGCTGGCTCACTCTCCTGCCGTTGCGGGAGTTTACTTTTGATGTTTGCCCCGATAGCTCCTTTTCCTATCCATCTCCGGGTTTCGGAGTCCCTGGATCCAAGGAGCTCTGGAGTCAAAAGGATGGCTGAGATGGTTCCCACAACCTCGACGCCGGCCATGCCCTTGGGTTTTTCGGATTGTGTGTCTGATCCGAGCTCTTGGAGCCAAGATCTGGATGTCTGATCTGAGGTGATGTGTGTCGGTGGCTCAGTTGTGGTCGGGGCATACCATCCTTCTGGGTCCGGCTGTTACGGGTGCGGCTCCGATCCCCTCATCAGATCTGAGGCGCACGGCTACTCGTTTCACACGTTTCAGGGAAGCCTGTTCCCCTTCAGCCTTTGAGGAGAGGGAACTCTCTGGAGGATCGAGACCCCTCACTCTTTCCTCAGTCCATCCCTGCTCCCTCGCAGATGAATATGTCTTCTGTCGTACAGTCCTTCCAGGGACAGCCTGTCTCTGATGCACCGCAGACGTTTCCCCTCGAGGAATGCGAAACTGTGAGACCTCCCTGGAGAGTCCCCCTGAGGAGGTCCCTGGCAAATGCCAGTACAAGAGGAGGCACATCGACCCCCCCCCCCCCCCCGAGTCCCTCACTGAAGATACCGACTTGGAGGAAGGGAAAGGCTCCTCTAGATCACCCCCTGAAGACATCTCCTTCAGAGACGTAATGAAAATTCTCCGCCAGAGGGGAGGCTGATCCGACCAAAAGCCTTCCTCGAATGAGTTGGTATTTCTGGAGGCTTTCGCAGGCCCATCTACCTCTTGTGTGTCTCCCCCCCGACTGATTCACTGATGGACCTCATTACCACCAGAGCTTGGAAGGAATCGGACACTGTAGAGCCAATACCAGAACTGCCAGATGGTGTTGATCCCTCCTACTGACAAGCCTGCATGGAGTAAGGGTTCCCCAGTTGAAGCCGTGGTGGCGGCCACCACCAAAAAGGAACTGGCCTAGGAAAGTTCCTCGGTCAGATAAACGGTCATTCTCTGCTCTTATGGCTACCCTTAAATTGGTTACAAATACGTCCATGCGTTAACACCCTCACGCCACCGAGGGAGCCGCTAGGCTGGCCGGGACCGTTATTGCCATGAAGCGTCATGCCTGGCTATGGCTTTGTGATTTTTCTGAACCTTTCAAGGCATCTTTTGCGAATGCCCCTTTTGACTTTTTGACCCTGTTCGGTAAGACCATCTGTGAGACACTAGTCCAGAGTGAGAAGGACAGGAATGTGAGTGCATAACTTCTTTATCTGAAGTAGTTAATTTCATTTCATCATCAACTTGTGGGACAGAATCCCCAGCTACCAAAATCATGGGAGGCACTTAACTCATTACATCCGAGTGACACCTCCAGGTGCATCTGTAGTTACCTCCTACTGCTCCTCTAGGCGTCAAATATTGCTTGTTCATATTTGCATTAATAATTCCAAAACCATGCCCTATACGAGGTATCAGAATATTTTATCTTGAAGCATACATGATGGCAAACACATTTGTATTGATATTTGACCTATGTCAATGAGTATGTGTTAGAATTGTAAGGTGATAACTTTATTTTTTAAAGACTCAAGCCATGCCCACTAGGTGTTAAATGTGCACAATCAAAAGAGCTGTACTATACTCACTGATTATTATTCTGCTGTTCTGAAGCTGTGCAGTGGCTAGGCCATGTCGAAGGTGCCCTAAAGCTTTGGAAGCTGCCCAGCTAGTCTGATTCTTGGTAGAATATCCCATATAGCTTAGGCTACTGAAACAGTGATCTATTCAAGCATCTGCTGTTATAGCAAGTTTACTTACACAGCTGTACTTTTGTTGTTTACTCCAAAAATGTCTTCATTGTAGATAACTGCACCCTAACCATTTGGTCTTTGTTGCATGCTTTTCACATGCACTGCTGTCTTTTGTGACTCTGGGAGTCCAACTACATTTCCCAAGTCTATTATTTGAGCTCTGTACTTGTACTCTTCTCAGGCTCCTTAGGTAGTAGTTGCTTGGGGTTCCTCTGCACTTTTGAGTTGTGAAAAAATGTATTAATCTTAAGATGTAATGTATCAGTTGATCTACCAAACAAAAAACATTTTGGCCAGAAATACTCTAATTTTACCCATGTGTGTATGACTAATGTTCTTCGTGTTTCACTGTTGCAGGCATTACATTTGGGTAATCCTGCTGGCAGGTTGCCCTCAGTCAGCCTGAATTCCAAAGTCTTGGATCCTGCCTCAGCTGCTGTCGCCCCTTCCCTGACGTCAGGTCGTCAGGGGTATAAAAGAAGCGTCCGATGCCATTTTCTTCAGTCTTTCTTGCTGCGCGGTCCCGAAGCAGAAGCAGTTCACAAGTGCCGGTCGGCTGACTCCTGAGATTTTAGTGTTAGAATTTCAGATCTGAAGTCTTCATTAAGCCAAGTACCCCGTTGGGGAAAATTTTCTTGCTCCAGACCGATGTCAGAAAAAGTAAATAATTGTATTTCTTGTGGAAAGCAAATACCTCATAAGGACTTTCATTCTTACTGTATTCCTTGCCTAGGCCCTGATCACAACGTTTCTGGTTGTCGGTTTTGTGCTAGATTTAACCAACGCACTATTAAGCGTCGGTATGATTTTGCTTTAAACTATTTTGGACGCTGGTTTAATTATCCAGAAATGTTGTCGGATAGCCATCCGACTACCGGAGTTCACAAAAAACGCAAAGAAAAAGAGAGAGATAAATAACAGAGGTCCAAAACCAACGACAAAGCTTCTCCTAAGACAGTCGCCGGTTCGCCGGTCCTCAGTGAGGTGCTTTCACAGCCCCTGAAGCCCGCTACTTTGTAGTCACAGGCCGCTACCGATTAACACGTGGAATCGGTCATCCAAGGTATTGGAGCCTCGGTACTATTCCCTCAGATGGGTCCGGAGCCACTGAGGGTGTTTTCAGACTTAAACATCTTTACATTAAACAGACTTCAGCTTCAAAGGCAAAGACTAAAGCACCTTCTAAAGCAAAGAAACAAACTCAAGAGCCACGTGGACAGGCCTCTATGCCCAAAAAACAGATGCTCACAATGGCCAAAGACTTGATTACCTTAATCAGGGGTTCCCATCCCCCTCCTGATAAGAGGCCTAGGCAAGAGACTGACTATGAATCTTCAGATCAGGTTTCTATTTCTTTAGATTCCTCTTCTGATCAGGAATATTTTCCCCCCATGAGGATGCTGATGCTGAAGAATCTATACCTTCATCTTCTCCTCCAGAGGACTATTCTTTTGGGGAAACCTTGCATACCATGAGGCAGCATTTCCACTGGGAGAGCCAAGATTTTTCAGAATCTAAAAAGAGACTCAGGGATTTCCTTTTACTACCTCAACACAGGCCTCTAGCCATTCCACCTGTGTTAGACATTTTAGATGGTGTTTTCGGAGTCTAGTATTACCCCTGACTCCTTACCTCCAGCTCCTGTTAAGCCCGACAGATATTACATGGTTCCTGACTCTCATAAATTCCTTTTTAAAACCCTTCTGCAGACCCAGAAACTATTTCTCAGGGTCCCAAAGGAGTTAGGACTTCCGCAGTAAAAAACCCTACCCCTTCTGACAGAGATTCTGGGGCACTGGATAGATGGGAAAAAAAGGTTTACACATCTGCTACCTTGGCTATAAGGGCCTTAAACGTCAGTTTCATATGCTCAGATATCAGCAACATGTCATGGCATTGCTTAAACAGAAAATGTTGATAAACTCTGAATGTGCAGAAAACAAAGAAATGCAGGATTTATTGCATGCAGCTGAACAAGTTGGAAAGTATACTTTGCAATGTGGTTTTGATTTTTTCGAGGCCTCCTGCAGGGCTGCAGTTACTGGTTCTGTAATTAGGAGACATGCTTTGTTAAAGGAACAAAATCTGAGTGATCATGTCAAAGTTAAATTATTAGATGCACCTTTACAACATGATACTTTGTTTGCTGTTAAGGCAGAAGAGGTGTTAAAGAAAATGGAGGACAAAGCTAAATCTATGCAAACTGTCAAAGTTTTTTTTACAAGTACAGCCACTTAGGTTTAGTAGACACTGGCCTACAAAAAACTGTTTATTTCCGGTGTCAGACAGACTTGAAAGGGGCAGATCCAAATGCCCTAGTGGCAGATCCCTGGCACAAGGTTCATACAGGTCAAAGCAATGGGGTGCTTCTACCTCCAAAGTTGGAGAAGACAGATCCCAACCATAGAGTAAACCGTCCCAATGACTTCCCCCTGCCTGCACCAAGCACTTATCTCTTGGCAGCACCCTTAGGGGAAAAATTAGCACTTTTTTCTCAAAATTGGCACATTATAACCCAAGACAAGTGGGTTCTAAATATAGTGTCACAAGGCTACAAGTTCCATTTTCATACCCTGCCAAAGGCAAACTGCTGTCCAGATCTGCCAAAAAAAATCAATGGACAGAGACACAAAAACAAGTCTCATCCCTCATGGACATAGGGGGCCATTCAACAAGTACCAAAGCAAGAGCAGGGACAAGGATTTTACTCGAGTGTTCCTGGTACCCAGAAAGGACAAGGCCTGGAGACCAATACTGGACTTATCTATTCTGAACACATTCCTGGATATACCAAAATTCAAAATGTTGACTTTGCAGCAGCTTTCGCCCATGCTGGGCAAGAATGCTTGGCTTGTGACTTTAGACCTCAAAGAGGCATACCTTCCTGTCGCAATCAGACAATCATGCAGAAGATACCTCGGATTAAGCTGGCTCAATGCATTACCAATTCTCTGCACTGCCCTTTGGCTTATCTACTGCACCCAGGGTCTTTACAAAGTGCCTGGCACCAGTAATTGCACTCTGCAGACAAAGAGGAATACAAATATATCCTTACTTGGACGATTGTCTAATTCAAGCAGAGAACAAGGACATTCTTCTTCAGCATCTCGCATTTGTGAAAAGACTTCTAACATGCCTAGGGTACACAGTAAACGAAAAGAAATCAAAACTAGTACCCTCTCAAGAGATAATATTCCTGGGTGCAAGCTTAAATACAACTGCCCAGATGGCTTATCTCACGCGGGACAAACAAAGGCAACTGACTACCTATTTCAAAATGTTGGCAACAAAGGCCCAGTTATCTGCAAGAAAAATTCTGCGGGCTTTGGGCTTCATGGCATCCTGCATCCTACTAATTCCATATGCAAGACTGCATATGAGGAAACTTCAATGGTACCTAAAAAGTGGTTGGACTCAACACTGCCACAGCCTGGAAACGATTACTGTCATTCTCTGCCTGCAACAGGAGTTTCGATGGTGGGCGAAGGCTCGTCACCAGAACAAAGGACAGCCATTCACATTACCCCCAGTCTGGCAGGCACTAACAACGGATGCATCAGATTATGCCTGGGGGGCCCACATGGCAGGAAGATGCATTCAGGGCACGTGGTCCTCAAACCAAATGCATCTACATATCAATCAAAAAAAGATGCTAGCTGTTCAAAATGCCCAGACAGCCTTCAGGAACCTACTACATCCAGGACAACTACTGATAAAGACAGACAACACCACTGTTATGTGGTATATAAACAAGCAGGGGGTCACACATTCGTACCCCCTTTGCAGACCAACCATGACTTTGTGGGACACAGCATTGACTTACCAAGTACATCTGCAAGCACAATTCCTGCCAGGAAAGGAAAATACTCTGGCAGACGAACTAAGCAGAAACCTCATGGATCCCCACGAGTGGCAGCTGGATCCACAAGTCTTCAGCATGATAGCAAGGAAATGGGGATGCCCGGACATAGATCTAGTTGCCTCCCCTCACAACTACCAACTAAAAAGATTCTGCACAAGGACTTATCACAGACAAGCATGGAAAGTGGAAGCCCTATCTTTCAGCTGGAAAAACCTATCCGTATATGCCTTTCCTCCACTCCCTCTCCTCCCCAAGGTACTCCTAAAGGTCAGACAGGAGAAGCCAAAGATGATACTGATTGCCCCAGACTGACCCTGCCAGTACTGATATCCAGTCCTAAGGAACTTGTCTCAATGCCCAGCTTGGACCTTACCTCAAACATCCCATCTACTATCCCAGCAAAACAATCAGATCCTGCACGGCCAACTCAGGACTTTAAACTTGGCAGCATGGCCGGTAATGTTATCATACAAAAGACACCTCTCAGTAAAGCTGTGATGGATGTCATTTTGGAAGCTAGAAGGCCTAGTACTAGAAGATCTTATGCTGGAAAATGGAAGAGATTCTGTGCTTGGAACCAGGCACAAGGAACTGATACAGCTGTACCAAGTATTCCTCAGATTTTGCAATACTTAACTGTGATGCTGAACAAAGGCCTATCTTTTTCATCCATTAACATTCATGCCTCTGCCATTTCGGCTCATTACAATAGAGCCACCAATCTTTTCTCATCCTTTATTAAAGCAGTACCTCAGAGGAGCCAAAAATTTAAGGCCTCCAAGGAGATCACCAATACCTGCATGGGACCTCAACTGTGTCTTGGAAAAACTCACCCTGCCTCCTTTTGAGACAGCTGCTACTGCTGATATAAAGTTTTTATCTTGGAAAACAGCTCTGCTCTTAGCAATAATGTCTGCAAGACGTGTTTCAGAGCTACAGGCACTCAATGGCTGTGGAACCTTTTATCACGTTTTATCCAGACAGGGTTTCTCTGAGGACAAACCCAACATTTATGCCTAAGGTGGTATCCAGTGTGGCTCTTAACCAAACGATTCATCTGCCAACTTTTTATCCAAACCCTCAGAACAATGGGGAGAGAATTATGCATTCATTGGACATACACAGACAGCTTAGATTCTACTTAGGCAGAACCAACGTTTTCAGGAAGACACAGCAATTACTAGTGGCATATGGTGCAGGATCACAAGGAAATGCTATCTCAAAGCAGACTATTTCAAAGTGGATAGGCCACTGCATTCGTTTCTGCTATTCTCACCATGGCAAGCCAGTACCGAATGGCATTAGGCCACATTAAGCCAGAGCTGCAGCCACTTCAGCAGCCTTTCTCAGGGGAGTACCAACCAAAGACATTTTAGAGGCTGCTACTTGAAGTTCAGTGCACACTTTTACAAAGCACTATCATCTGCCACTTTACTCTAAATCCAGGGCAGGCTTTGCCACTGCAGTTCTGCAGGGCCTCATGGCCGCTCCTAATGCTGTCTAGCTCCAGCCTCCCAAACTTAGCTTTGGGACTCTACCCAAATGTAATGACTGCAACAGTGAAACACAAAAAACATAGTACAGTTGTGTACACTTACCATAAATGTAGATGTTCGAGTGTATTCACTGTTGCAGTCCAAGTTACCCGCCCACCATCCCCCTTTTTTCTGCTGGAACTTGTCTTTCCTTCTTGATTTATACAGCCTGTGTGGTATATTTGCTTGTAGATGAAGGTAAAGTTTATATTGGTGCATTTATTTTTATATATATATTAATTGAGCCTACCCTTTCAGGGGGCACCTAACATCTGGGGCAAGAAAAACTGAAGAAAATGGCATTGGCCGCTTCTTTTATACCCCTGACGACCTGACGTCAGGGAAGGGGCAAGAGCAGCCGATGCAGGACCCAAGACTTTGGATTTCAGGCCAACTGAGGGCAACCTGCCAGCAGGATTACCCAAATGTAATGACTGCAACAGTGAATGCACTCTAATGTCTACATTTATGGTAAGTGTACACAACTGTACTACTTTCAGCTTCTGTTGGGAGTTCCTTGTAAGGCAGACTGATATGTACTTTTTTTGTGTTCCATAATGTAAGCATTAATTATTTCTTGGTTTGCAGGTATGTGTTGGCTGTTGACGTAGAGGATGGCTAAAGAAATGTAGGAATTTGAGTTTGGATAGCATGCGTTGTATTGTAGCATGTGTCCATATATATGTGCAGAAATGAGAAAATTCAAAGTGAACTGGACAACTAGGAAAAAGTAAAATTTTATTGGAGCACTTTTGTCAGTTTTTAACTATGACTTCTTCACAATAAAATCAAGTTGCACTCAGAGTCTTATGTAACCAGTGCAATAAATCAATTAAAGCACTTGTAGTATTCTTGGTTTTGAAAATATATATAAAGAAATATAACCTCTATGGTAAAAATTTACTTGACTTGCTAGTAAAATGCATTAAGGGAACCTGTACCTTTAAAAGTGGATGTACATTCTACAAGTGTTTTTTTTAATTGATGTATTGCACTGGTTACGTAAGACTCTGAGTGTAGCTTGATTTTATTCTGAAGAAGTCATAGTTAAAAACTGACGAATGCGCTCAAATAAAATTTTACTTTTTCCTGGTTGTCCAGTTCGCTTTGAATTTTCTCACTTTTGCTCCTTTTTGGTTTGGAATGTGTGCAGAAATCTTGGGATGTTGGATTTTACAGAAGGAAGGACAGAACTGGGATCGAAGATATGCTAAGTAAGATACAGTAAGGAAGTTTCTGTTACAGATGCAAGCAGATAAGTACACGCTGTGCTGTCACTGTCCTAAGATGCTAAATGCTGTATTATGTGCCATTTATTTTTGCACGATTTACGATAACTGCATTTAAAGAAGAATGGTGTCAGAGTAATTGTAGATTTACCTTCTGAAACAGAAAAACAGTATGGTTGTAGTCTTAAGCCCATTTCTAGTGTTGTTAAAATGTGTAACTTTTGACACTGGTTTTCTTTCTTGCATGCAGCCTTAACCATAGGCGTAAGTGTGTGTTTGCAATTAATATTCACTGTGTTTTTTTTTTTCCTACCCTGCTTCCCATCTGAACTTGGAAGGGCGAAAGATGTGCAAATGTAAGTAGCCATTTTCTGTAACTCTTTTCCTATTTTTTATTGGTTTGTACTCTGTGTGTATGTGTGTGTGTGTGTGTGTGTGTATATATATATATATATATATATATTACACATACACACTATTTAATATATTCATAATATATATTACTGTGGGTGTTCATCATTAGGGTCACTGCTGCAGTAGCCACAGCTGACCAGTTTCCAAAGCTTCTAGGCATCTTCTGCATGTCCAGTCTGTCAGCTTGAGCTGAACTGACTAAAAAGAGTTGTTTGGGCACCAAGCCCTTACGAGCTTTTCTGCTTTCAGACAGCAGGATTGATGGTCAGCTAATGGTTTCCATTGCTGGCCAGATAAGTTCCCTTTGGAAAAATTATAGTAGAAAGCATTTTTAACACTTACTCTTGCCCCCCAAAACTTAAAATAACTTTTACTTCAGCAGAAGTAGTTTTAAATTAAATTACCTTTTACTACAAAAGTAAACAAGTGGCCCTTCCATTTAAAAGTGATGACAGATCACTTGAAAATCATTAAAATGAATGTTTTACAGAAAAGGTGGAATTTTTGTCATAAAAGGTAAAGTGGAAGTTTTTTGCCTGAAAGGAGCGTACCTGCCCTGCAATAGAAAGTGTTTGATTCTCTATCCTTGAAAGCCTGCTGTTCATTGTCTGATGAGCTTGGCACCCAAACTTGTCTTTTTAGTGATCTCATCTTGAGCTAGCAGCTTGGGTTTGTGGAAGATGTCCTGAAACTTTGGTAGCTGACCAGCTGCTATACACTTAGCAGAATATAACCCTTATAGCTAAAGCTACTGCAGAAATTATACTATAACAATAAACTTTCAAATTAAGTTTGCTTATCCTTGCATATGTGTAATGAAAAAATTGCTGTTTTTAAAAATGTCATTGCTAATAAAAGCATTATCTTGCTGTGTTCCTCAATAGAAATTGATCAAAAATGCTTCATTTGTTGTTGGGGAACTATGTGGTAAGGTATAAACAGTGAAATAAAAAATATTTCAAGGCTTGCAAAGTTAGCTGGTGAACTTGCCATTTGTCAAGAAAGGTACACACTGCACTTTACAGAGGACAGATGTACAAGACTGTTCAGTAATTTTCCATTGAAATTTTGCAAAGCTTAAAGGTTGCTGTGAAAATAAAAAGAGATCAGTTGACAGGAGTCCAGTTGACATCTTCCAGATCTCTGCTAAATCCAGTCAGATACTTCACCCTAAAAGGAGTACCCCCATCCTTACAGTGTGTAACAGAATTTATATTGGTTCATAGCACTGCTTGTAGGTAGCATTGATGTATACTACTCTTCATGGCCAGTCTTCAGCACAATTAACTTTATTGCATAATTCATTATAGAAAACTTCTCTTTCTTGCTTTTCAGTTTGTGATAAACCTTGAAGGAAAGAGGTAGATTGTGTCAGTGGTTGTGATCTTTGGAGAGCTACATTTTCCTCATCTTTGTGGCCGACATTTGGCACAGAGACAGGATGTCCGTGTGTGACACTAGCAATATGGGTTCAAGAACAGACTGGGGTTGGTATCTACTGTACCTGTGCTGTAAAAGTTCTGTTGAAGGTTCAGTTAACTGTCCCTTGGGCTGCCTTAAGTCAGTTCCAGTTCAGTAACACTGTAGACACCCAAACACGCATGCTAGTAAGTTTTATAACTTAGCATTATGTTATGTAAAACTCACGAACATAAGGCAGTCATCTGATTTGTTTCTGCTCTGTTCATCAAGGCATCTGTTTTGTTTAGTTTTGCTTTTCAGTACAGTTTTGCTAACCTCTCCTAGCCCCCCACTATTAAAACAGCTTACATTTTTTTTTTTGCGATTTTAGTGAGTGCAAATATACCTTAATATTTTTTAGCAATGAACATTTGATCACTACTGTTCCTCAGTTGAAGCTGTTTGTGTTTTAAGAATGCATCATTTCCTTGCTTAATTAACACCAGGACTATTTGCTTCTTTGGTGTCATGTAAGTGCTGGGCATGCTTGTACTGGAGTGATTTGCGTGGGAAGCAGTATTTTGAGGCATCTTGGCTGTTTCCTGCTTTGTTTTTCATAAGCTTGTAAATTGGGACTTTCTTTCCTAATTTGCTGTTGGACTGCGCTGTAAAAAAGATTCTAAAAATGAAAACGCTTGTGTATTGATGTTAGCACTGCTGAGTCACAAATCTTGGTTCCTGCATTTTGTTCTATGGCTTGGGTCCCTTCTGTGGGGAGGTTTTACATCCTCCTTGTAGTCAGCATGGTTTATTGGTTTAATGCCAGGTAGGCTGTGGTTTCTCCAGTCACCCACAAATCTGGCAGGTAATTGATGAATGAACAACTTTTTTTTCCCCACTCAGGGTTGGTAGTTATACAGGGAAAATGACAGTGCTTAAACAGATCTGTTAATGGGTGGGCCTAACAGCAGTAAAGTTTGAAAGCTGACTAACAATTCAGAATAAAATGGGAAATGTAATATCTGCAGATGTGTAGAGTACAGTAGCAAAATGTTTGGTCTGTCTGGCCTACCCCAATCTTAAAGTATAACTTTTGATCTGATGATGTCATTTTCATTTGTTCATTAACCTGTGGGTCTCTGTTCTGACCCTCGGAACCGACTTGGCCACTTCAGTAATTTGAGATTCGAAGCTTGAACTTCTCCTCTCTACCCATAATACCTCTTCCCCAAGGTACCTCATATCTTATTTGCTGCTCGTGAAACAAACAGCGAGGTTTTGGTGCTCTTGAGCTCCTCCAAACTTTGTGCATTTCGCAGTGAGTTAAGTCTCTTAGATATCCTTTTTTACTATTATCTTCTGATTTCCACCTTAATTTGTTTTTGTAGTGTAAATTTTTGAATCCATCTAGGGCTCATGTTTCTCTGTTCTCCATAACATTTTCCCAAGTCTCTTTCCCTTTTTTAGGAAAAACATTTTTTTAATCATGTCTGAGGCTGTCCGGGCTAATAAGCCTTTAGGTTTCAAGAAGTGCACTTCCTGTGGGCACAAGATTCCCTTATCTGATGCTGGCAGGAAGTGCGTCTGTTGCTTGGGGCCTGCACATTTAGATAGTTCTTGTTCAGTTTGTGCGGGTTTTTACCCTGGGCTTTGGCGGATCATCAAAGCAAGTTGACCCTCAAGGAGTTACTGCCGGCTTCTTCCCCTTTTACTGTTCCTTCTATTTCAGGGGCTCTCAATCCCCCTCTAGAAAACAAAGGCCCAGGAAACAAAGAAGCGTTCTCCCAAGAGTTCTTCCTCTTCCCAATCAGAGCTTGTTAAAAATGTAAAAAAAAAAGGTCCCCTGCATGGAAGTAATTGCACGGATCAATCAAACATAGCAAAATGAATATTTATGAGCTCACCAATTAAATTTTTTGACAAATTATTTGTATATAAGGACTACAAGATGTTTGGCATATTAACACTGATGAAGGCTAGGTTAATTCCATAGCCGAAACTGGTCTATTTTCTTGTCTTCCATTAAACTATTTATACAGCTCACAGTTGCTGGCTCTTGTTTTTGGTCTTGTTAAAAATGTGCCAAAACTGTTTAAACCAAAGGCTTCTGAGCCTTCTCCTTCAGTTCCCATGGTTGCCTCTCCACCCTATACCTCATTCCCTAGTTCGTGGCCGAGTGTTTCGACTCAGAGATATCTGCTGTGGGACACCTCAACTAAAAGGACCTCCAGACCTCTTTCTACATTTTCCTCCAAGCCTTCTTGGAGTCTGATAAAAAGACTTCAGTAGATTGATGAGGCAATTCCTCGAAGCACAGATTCAGATGGGGATTTTTCCAGTCCCGTCCCCCTCTGGATCGATGAGGCTTTTGTCATTCCGTCTTGTGGCTCCTTCTCTGATCCAACTCTGTCGGTATTGTTGGTTCCATTGGTCCCAGGAGCCAAGGTGTCGGGGCCGATAGTTACCACATCTTTGCCTCCGACTATTTCCCCAACGTGTTCACTGCTGATAGTGTTTGTTCTGAGTGTATCTTGGAGCCGTAGCCTCGACGTCTGTTCCAGGGGGTTGACTTTGACTCCGAAGTTTTCAGAGCCATCACTTGCCCTCAGAGCTTGAGTGTTCAACAGCTTGGCTCTGACTTCCCCTTTTGGAGTGGGAGACTCAGGGGCCCTGGGGGATGTCAATTCCTGTACCCTCATCCCCGGAAGGATTGCTCTTAGGTGTTCAGAGTCCTTCTTCCTTCGAGGTGGTGGAGAGGTGATGGAGACCTTCTCATCCTAGTGGAACCTCTCCCTGTCCCCACCAGATATGTCTGAGGCCTCTCTTCTACCACGTGTCTAGCCAGCCCCTGGAAGTCTCCAGACTACCCCTTCTGTGGACCCCCAGAGATCTTCTGACAGCTCCGTGGAGCATCCCACCGAGGAAGTTCCGAGGAAGAGGCTGTGCAAGAGGAGACAAATTGATTCCCTGGAGGAATCTGTTACCACTGACACTGAATTTGAGGAAGGTGAAGGGGTCCCCAAGATCACCACCAGATGACTACTTCTGAGACATCTTAGAAATCCTCCTCCAGAGAGGTGGATGGTCTTCCCAAATCCCCTCCCCAGAGGAAGCAGTGCTGTTGGAGGTTTTCAGGTCTGGCCCATCTACATTCTGGGTGTCCCCCATGCAGACCTGTTCATTGAAGTGCTTCGAGGGTATGGTAGGAACTGGACACAGTAGAGTCCATACCCAATCATGCAGACAAAGTCTTGAGTGCTCCCCATGACAAAACCTTCTGGACTGAGAATATTCCAGTAGATGCTATGGTTGTTGCTGCAGCCACCAAAAAGGAGCTAGCCTAAGAGAGCTCCTCTGTCCATCCTCCTATCAGAGTCTTTGGCTTTGGACAGATTTGGTGAGAGTTTATGCTTCGGCCACTTTCACCTTGGGAGTGTTAAACTACCTTTCCCATTTTATGAGACTACAGAGGGACCTAGTCAAGGAACTCTCTAGCTCTACCCCAGGGTCCATGTTTGCAGAGGATCAGAAGGTTTTCTCCTCCAGAATGGCCACCCTCCAGTCCCCGTCTAATGCGTCCAAGAGGCTGATATTCCATGCAGCAGAGGGTTCCTCAGGGCAGCTGGTTCTGGCATTGCCATAAGGTGTCCTGCCTGGATGTGGCTGTATAATTTTGCTGAAGCTATTAATGCATCCTTCGTGAATGCACCTTTTGGCAGATCAACCTTGTTTAGGCTCCACTGTTCGAGAGAGACAGTCCTGCAGTGTGAAAGATGGGAAGAACCTGTCTGCTGTCAGGATCTGTTTTTCCTTCTGCAGGAACCAGTGTGGGACTAAAAAGATGTGGTTCAAGAAATCTCAGGGTCCTTTTCTGGATTCTCAGGAAGAATTTTTCCTCAGAGGGAGAGGGGGAAATAACCAAAATGGTAGACATCGCCCAAGCAGGTGAGGAGGTCCGCAGAATCAAGGCTGTTGAGAGTCCTCCTTGGACAGACCCTTACACCATTCCTGAATTGTTGCCCAACTACCTTCCTCTGGATGTAGTTGGAGGCACTTTTCCTTGCACCCTGAAACCTGGGAAGCCCTCACAAATGACCAGTGGGTACTAAGGATCATATCCAAAGTATACTTGATTCCTTTTTGGAAACACCAAGTTTTTTTTTTCTCTCCGATATTCCACCCATTTTGAGGGAGGATGCAGCCGTAGAAGTCACAAAATTGCTGCAGAGAAGTCGTCCAGGAGCCCCCCCCCCCCTAGTCATGTCAGATTGGTTATTTACTCGAGGTTCTTTTTGGTATCCAAAAAGACAGGGGACTTGAGGCCAATTTTGGACCTGACATCTGTAAACAAATTGGTAAAGAACATGAAGTTCAGGATGGTCACGGTTCAGTCCATCCTACCTCTGCTGAGGATGAATGACTGGATGTGCTCAATAGACCTGAAGGATGCGTACTACTGCATCAGGATGGGCAGGCACTCCAGAAGGTACCTTAGTTGCAGGCTGGGGGCCAGTCATTTTCAGTTCAGATCATTCCCATTTGGTCTCACCACAGCCCCTGTGGTCACCAAATGCTTGGCGGTGGTTGCAACTCATCTCAGGCTATAGGTGTTCCAGATACTCCCTAACCAGGCATTGTCTGACTCTGGCCAGGGATTTCCTTTTCCAGTTGGCCCCACATCTTGGTACATCTCTCAACTTGGGGAAATCGTAGTTGGAACTGGTTCAAGTGATAGATTTTATAGGGGCACGTCTAGACACAACGGTTTCTCGGGCTTATCTCACAGTGGATAGAGTGTGAAGCCTGTGTTTTCATGTAAACAAAATTCTGACCATACCAAATCCTCCAGTGAGTTTGGTTCTCAAGCTCTTGGTAAAATGGCGGCCACAATACCCCTTTTGCCCACAGCATGCCTTCACATGAGAATCTTAACACTGGATGTTAGTGATTCAGTGGTCTTTACACAGACATCTTCTAAGTCTTCCCATCAAACTTTCCCAACTGTGCAAAGAATCTCTGGTATGGTGGCTTCACTCTGTAGACGTTATTCAAGGACGCTCCTTTGTTCTTCCTTCTACAAATGCCATGTTGACCATGGATGGTTCCCAGACAGGGTGAGGTACATTTTCTGGGTCGGGCGGTAAAAGGCACATGGACGCCCCAGAAGACCAACTTGCATATCAGTGTCCTAGACATGAGAGCAGTTCCTATGGCATTGCAAGAGCTACACAACTTTCTTCTTCTAGGGACTGTTACAGAATAGACGGACAGTATGTCAGTGGTCTGCTACATCAATAAACAGGGAGGAACCAGAGCTTGCCCTCTGTGTCTAGAAGTTACGATTGTGTGGCAATTGGCGATCTCTGCTAACTGCTTTCTAGTGGCAACTCACATTCCAAGAGAGTCCAACGTCCTAGCAGACACTCATTCAAGTTCTGCTTATGCCTCACGAGTGGTCTCTGAACCAATCCACAGCTAGCATGATCTTCCAGTGATTGGGTCAACCCTGCTTCCACATTTTTGCTTCCCCTTTCAACAGCAAATACAGCAGGTATTTTGCCTTGATCCCTCCTCAGGAACAGTCACCAAGGGATGCTCTAGTTCATGCTTGGCCTACAGGTCTACTCTATGCTTTTCCCTCGCCTCCATTCCCAGGTTCTTTCAGAAGACATTCAAGTTGAAGAGGTGGGAAATCCTCATTCCTCCCTTTTGGCCTCTGCAAGTCTGGTTCCACCTGTCTTTGTTCTCATTTGATTTGCTCTGTGGTGGCATTAGATCCAGATCTATTGCACCCCTTTGGGCATCCTCACCCTGTCCTTTAAAGCCTGAAACTAACAGCATAGTTTCTCCAATAGTGGTGATGGCCAGACATCCCAGGCTTTCATCCCCAATCCAGAAGATCATGATTTCTGCCCATAAACCCTTCACAAGGAAGGTTTATAAGAGTAAGTGGAAACGAGTTTCCATATGGACCCAGCAGAAACAAATTGACCCATCTGAAGTTAATCTTCTTCCCATTCATCACTGATGGGTTTAGCTCCGAGCCCTCGGAACCGAGTCGGCCTTATACCAAGCCTGCGTGCACCAAAAACTCTCGAGCTAAGCTGCTACCCACAATGCCCTTCACTCAGTTACCTCTGATCTTCTTTGCCACGCAGCCATATAGCAGCGTTTCATTAAGCTCTCCAGCTAAGTGTTATATTTTTCAAAATTCTTTAAATATTTGTGCATTTTTCCTGTCAGTTTGTTAATTTTTTCTCTGTTTACTCACGCAGCTCTACCCACAGGTATTTCTTTTCGTACCATTGTTGGTATTGACCCTTTTACCCTTGTGGTATTCCCAATACCATTGTTTGTATTTCCCTCATTCTCTCTCTACACTTTCTTCTACTTTAGTGTGTGTGTTTCCTGTTATGTTGGAAAAGAAAGGGACTACGGGGTTTAAACACTGCTCCTCTTGCAGTGGTAAACGCCCAAATAGTGATTTACATGAAGAGTATGTGTATTGTTTGGGGGTTCCGCACTTATCGGTGAAACCTCCCATGTGATAATTGTGCCAGCTTTAGTCAGTGGACGCTGAATGAAAGACGAAACAAGTTGATTCTTAAGGGCCTGCTTCCTTCGCCTTTTTCAGAGGCTATTTCTGCATCAGAGGTCTCATCCCCTCCTTCTGTGGACAAGAAACGTCCTCGTTCAGACCCCTCTTCACTGGCCTGTGATAGGGGCAAAAGCCATAAGCACAAGACCCACAAGACTTCTACCGAGCACAGTATCGCCTCTTCGGTTCCAACCACCTCTGCTCTGAGTTTGGCTCCAGTGATTCATACCGAGGTCACCTTGTCGGTGCCTGTTTTGACTCCAATTACGGCACCCACTACAACTTCATTTCCGACCAGTTTGCTTGTCTCTACCTCGGCACCAATGTCCCCCATTTCTGCTCCGACGTCTGTTCCGTCAACAGCTTTGGAGCCACTATTAACCGCCACCCCAGCTGTGACCTCTGCTCCGAGCCCAATGTTCTTCGTGTTTCACTGTTGCAGTCATGGCAGGTTGCCCTCAGTCGGCCTGATTAACAAACTCTTGGGTCCTGCGTCTGTTGCTGTCCCTTCTTCCGTGACGTCAGGTTGTCAGGGGTATAAAAACATGCAGCCCATGCCATTACATCAGTTTTTCTTGCCGCGCGGTGCCCGAAGCAGAAGTAGTTCGCAAATGCTGGATGGCCGACTCCTGAAATTTTTATTTTCAAGTTTCAGAACCGAAGTCTTCTACTAAAAGCAAAGTACCCCGTTGGGGAAACTTTTTCTTGCTCCTTACCGATGTCAGTAAAAGTTAATAATTGTATTACTTGTGGGAATACCTCATAAGGATTTTCATTTGTACTGTAGTCCTTGCCTAGGCCCTGACCACAACGTGCCTTGCTGTCGGTTTTGTGCTAAATTTAATCAGTGCACTATTAAATGTCGGTATATTTTTGCTTCTAAATATTTTGGCTCAAGATTTAACTATCCAGAAATGACGTCGGTTAGCAATCAGACTACCAGAATACTTAACAAAAAAAAAAAAAAAAAAAAAACCGCAAAGAAAGAGACAGACCGTCAAGGTCCAAAATAGACGAAGCTTCTCCTAAGCCAGTCGCCAGTACTCAGTGAGGCGCTTTCGCAGCCCCTGATAACCGCTACTTTTGATTCGCAGGCCTCTACTGAGACCCATTCGGAATACAGTATGCCATGAGATACTTTAAGTATTGAACCTGCGGCTGTCTCTACCTTAGATGGGTCTGGAGCCGCTGAGCAGGCATCGGCTTCTGAGGGTGTTTTCAGGCCTAAAGATTTGTATATTAAACCGACACCATCTTCAAAACTAAGGCCAAAAACTACTTCTATATGTCAAAAAACGACTCTTGGGCCCACGTGTACAGGCCCCAATGCCTAAAAAACAAATGATCAAAATGGCTGAGGATTTAATTACCTTGATCAGGTGTTCCCATCCCCCTCCTGCTAAGAGGCCTAGGCAAGGCACTGACTATGAATCTTTAGATCTGGTTTCTATTTCTTCTGATTCCTCTTCTGATCAGGAATTATCTATTTCCACTTATGAGGACTCTGATGCAGAAGATTCCATCCCTTCTGCTTCTCCTCCTGATGATTTTTCTTTTGGAAAAACTTTGCATACCTTAAGGGAACACTTTCACTGGGAGAGTCAGGATTTCTCAGAATCTAAAGAGAGACTTTGGTTATTTTCTTCTTCTTCCTCAGCATAGGCCTTTGGCTATACCTCCTGTTCTAGACATTGTTGATGATATTTTCTCAGAATCCAATATGACTCCCGATTCCCTGCCTCCAGCTCCTAGTAAGCCAGACAGATACTACAGGGTCCCTGACTTCCACAAATTCATTTTTAGAAACCGTACTGCTAACCCTGAAACCATTTCTCTGAGTCCCAAGGGCGTTAAGGCCTCTACTGCTAAAGATCCTACCCCTTCTGATAGAGATTCCAGGGCGCTGGATAGATGGGGGTAAGAAGGTTTACACGTCTGCAACCTTGACAATCAGGGCTTTAAACTGTCACTTGCATATGCTTAAATATCAACAGCACATCATGGGTTTACTTAAACAGAAGATTATGTTGATTTCTGACTGTGTGGAAAATAGAGTTGCAGGATTTATTGAATTCAACTGAACAAGTTGGAAAACATCCTTTGCAATGTGGTTTTGATTCCTTGGAGGCCTCTTGCAGGGCTGCTGTAACTGGATCTGTGATAAGAACGCATGCTTGGCTGAAGGAGCAAAATCTGCCTGTCCATGTTAAAGCAAAATTGTTGGATGCTCCTTTAGAACAGGACAGTCTTTTTGGTAATAAGGCTGAAGAAGTTTTGAAAAAGATAGAAGATAAAGCTAAATCTATGCAAACTGTGAAAGTTTTCCTACAAGTGCAGCCACCCAGGTTCAGTAGGCACCGGCCTACTAAGAACTGGTCCTTTCCAGTACCCACTGGAGCCGCTCAGATCAAACCCAGACATTCCAAAGGCTCCAGGTTTCAGTCGCAAGGAACTTTTAGAACAAAGCAATGGGGTGCCTCCATCTCCAAATCTGGAAGCAACAAGGCACCTTCCTTTGGTAAACAGTCTCAATGACTTTCCACTGCAATCACCAAGCACTTATCTTTTGGCCATCCCTTTGGGGGGGAAACTGGCACTTCAGGCACAAAACTGGCAATTGATTACCCAGGACAAATGGGTTTTAAATATAGTATCCCAGGGATACAGATTTCATTTCCACACGTTGCCAGTCCCAAACGGATGGCCAGACCTGCCTCCAAATCAGTGGGCAGAGGCCCAGTAACAAGTTATGTCCCTCATGAATATGGGGGCTATTCAACCAATGCCAGAAAAGGAAAAGGGACAAGGTTTTTATTCAAGACTTTTCCTGGTACCCAGAAAAGACAAATCATGGCGTCCAATCCTGGACTTACCAATTCTAAATACATTTCTGGACATTCCAAAATTCAGGATGCTGACTCTTCAACAGTTACTACCTATGCTAGGCAAGGATGCCTGGTTGGTAACTCTAGACTTAAGAGGCATACCTTCATATCCCAATCAGGGAATCTTGCCGAAGGTACCTCCGCTTCAAAGCAGGCTATTTGCATTACCAGTTCTCTGCACTGCCCTTTGGCTTATCTCCTGCGCCCAGGGTCTTAACAAAGTGCCTGGCAACAGTAATTGCATTTTGCAGGCAAAGAAATATTCAAATTTATCCATATCTGGATGATTGTCTAATTCAGGTAGAAAGCAAGGACACTCTTCTAAAACATCTGGCATTTGTAGAAAGGCTTCTAATTTGTCCAGGGTACACCATAAACGAAAATAAATCACAACTGGTACCCTCTCAAATAATTACATTCCTGGGTGCAAGCTTGAATACAACTGCCCAGATGAATTGCCTTACGCCAGAAAAACAAATTCAGTTTATGACTTACTTCAAACAGGTGGCCACAAAAACCCAGCTATCTGCAAGACAAATTCTGCAGGCCTTGGGGTTCATGGCCTCCTGCATTCTTTTAATTCCATATGCAAGACTGCATGTGAGGAAACTTCAATGGCACCTAAAAAACATCTGGAGTCAGCATTGTCACAGCCTGGAAACAATGATCCCTATCATTCCTTGCCTACAACTAGAGTTCCTATGGTGGGCATAGGTCTGCCACCAAAACAAGGGACTGTCATTCATTCCACCCCCTGCTGCCCAAACTCTGACTACAGACGCATCAGACTATGCCTGGGGGGCGCATCTGGCAGGGAAATGCATTCAGGGCCAATGGAGCCCAAATCAAGTGCACCTACATATCCATCAGAAAGAGATGCTAGCTGTACATAATCCTCTCCTTCAAGGACTATCTTCATCCAGGACAAATACTGATAAAGACAGAACACCACAGTCATGTGGTACATAAACAAGCAGGGGGGTACACATTCCTACCCCCTTTGCAGACTAGCCATGGCATTGTGGAACACGGCCTTGACTTATCAAATACATCTACAAGCTCAATTCCTTCCAGGAAAGCAAAATACTCTGGCAGACGAACTAAGCAGAAATCTTATGGACCCACACGAATGGAAACTGGATCCACAAATCTTCAGCATGTTGACACGCAAATGGGTCAGCCCAGACATAGATCTCTCTGCCTCACCCCAAAACTATCAGTTGGACAAATTCTGCACAAGAATTCATCACAAAACAGCTTTGAATGTGGATGCTGTATCCTTCAGCTGGAAAAACCTATCAGTCTATGCCTTTCCCCCTCTGCTTCTACTCTCCTACTAAAAGTCAGACAGGAAAAACTAAAAATGATTGATTGCTCCAGACTGGCCTCGCCAGCACTGGTACCCACTCCTGCACAATATGTCTCAACTTCCTTCGTGGTACCTGCCTCAGACAACCTCACCTACTGTCTCAGCAGTACTATCAAATTCTGCACACTCGGCTCCTAACTTTGAATCTTGCAGCATGGCTAATCAGCTAATTTCACCAGTTGCATCTCTCAGCAAACCAGTGATGGGTGTCGTTTTGAAGGCTAGAAGGCCTAGTACTAGAAAATCTTATGCTGACAAATGGAAAAGATTCTGTGCCTGGAACCAAGCACAAGGAATAAGCACAGCAATGCCCAATATTCCTCAAATTCTGCAATACTTAACTGAGATGCTTCACAAGGGCCTATCTTTTTCTTCCATTAAAATCCATGCATCTGCCATTTCAGCTCATTACAACACAGAGCCTCCCCTATTTTCTCATCCTCTGCTAAAGCAGTACCCCAGAGGGGCCAAAAATTTAAGACCTCTCAGGAGAGCACCAACTCCTGCATGGGACCTCAATTTTGTTTTGGAAAAACTCACTCTACCTCCTTTTGAGCCAGCTGCTACTGCAGACCTAAAAGTTCTCTCTTGGAAAACAGCTTTTCTTTTAGCAGTCACTTCAGCTAGAAGGATTTCAGAACTGCAGGCTCTTACAGCAGTGGAGCCTTTCATTATTTTGTACCTGGACAGGGTGGCTCTCAGGACTAATCCATCCTTTATGCCTAAAGTGGTATCTTGTGTGGCCCTTAATCAGACCATTCATCTGCCAACTTTCTTCCCAAAGCCGCAGAACATGGGTGAGTGGATTCTGCATTCATTGGATATACACAGGCAACTAAGATTCTACTTAAACAAGACAAAATCTCTAAGAAAATATGAACAATTACTGGTGGCATTTGCTGCGGGGGCAGAGGTAAAGGCTATTTCAAAGCAGACTATTTCCAAATGAATAAGCCATTGTATTGGTTTCTGCTACATGCACCATGGTAAACCTATCCCCAAGGGGATCAGATTTCATTCCACCAGGGCTGCATCTACTTCCGCACCCTTTCTCAGAGGGGTTCCTACCAGAGACATTCTCGAAGCTGCTACCTGGAGCTCAGTTCATATGTTCACTAAACATTACCATTTACCTCTCTTCTCTAAATCCAGAGCAGGCTTTGCCACTGCTGTCCTGCAGGGCCTCATAGCTGTCCTAATGCTGTATAAATCCATCCTCCCCAACCATAGCTTTAGGATTCTACCCAAATGTAATGACTGCAACAGTGAAATACGAAGAACATAGTACAGTTGTGTACACTTACCATAAATGTAGATGTTTGAGTGTATTCACTGTTGCAGTCCTGGTTACCCTCCCTCCAGCTCCCTGTTTTTCTCTAACTAGAACTCTTAATGTTAAGTTGTCAATCTCGCCTTCATTCTTGCTGGATGGGTCCGGAGCCGATCCTCGGCTCCGACTCTGCCTATACTAAAGCACGAGAGCTATTTTTACCGGCTCGAGGTTACCCTGTATCCCACAATGCTAGGCGCTAACTACCCAGATCTCGTTTGCCGCTTCAGCTGCGAGGTTGCGTTTTTGCCAGCTCTCAGGTTAGATTTGTAAAAATCTTTTCTGGTAGGTTTTTTTCCTGACTTTTTTCAGTAGTAGTTTTACCGTTAGATCCTGCTTTTACCCTCTAGTGTATTCCCACCATAGATAGTTCCCTTTCGGGTTTGTTTCTATCTTCGTTTCGACCCACTCCGTAGATTACTAGGCCTTCGGGCTAATTTTTAGTTTAATTTTTAGTTAATATTTAGTTTAAATTACTTTATTTTTTCAGTTAAAATAGTCTTAGTCTGTGTGTGTGTGTGTGTGTGTGTGTGTGTGTGTGTGTGTGTGTGTGTGTGTGTGTGTGTGTGTGTGTAGACTAAGTAAGTTTGAGTGTGGGTGTTTGTTGTGTGTGACTGTCATCCCTGTCAGGATGTCTAAAGACTCCAGGGTTTCAGGCTTCAAGAAGTGTGACTCGTGCTGTCAGAAGATGTCTCTGACAGACTGTCACACTTCTTGTGTTTATTGCCTGGGCCCTCTGCACCTGCAGGACTCTTGTTCTGTCTGCCATGCATTCAGTCCAAGAGTCCTGCAGGAACGCAGAAACAAGCTTATCTTGAGAGGCTTGTTGAAACCCGAAGGTTCCCTGACCAAGTCTTCGTCGGGCAAACCTTCGAAGCCCACTAAGCCGTCGGCTCCACGAACTGAGCCTTCGACTAGTGGTGCTCTTAGTGCTCCTACGTCGGCTCTGGCTGGAGCCGATGCTCCCAAGACTCAGTCGGCTCCGATCATTGCGTCGGAACAGTCTGCGAGCCGTAAGCGCTCCAGGTCTCCCTCTTTGGAGTCAGTCCATTCGGCTCTGAGATCTCCCTTGCTTTCGGAGCGGAGCCATCGGTCCCATTCCTCTCGGTCTTCCAGGCTGTCGGAGCATGACCTCGAGAGGGTGGTTAGCAGACTCCTTAAGTTGCAGGCACTGGCCCAGATGCTTCATAGCCCTTCTCATCAGACAGCGGCTATCCCCATTCCATCGTAGATTCCTCCTCCGACTCTTCCCCTGAGCTCGGAGCCGGAGTTCATGGGAGCCGGGACCGTCGACACGTTGGAGCCGATACCACACCTTTCGGCTCTGTCGTCGGCTCCGATTTCTTCCATGGTTCCATCTTTGAAGGGATCCGTGCGCCGGGACTCCTTCTTCGGCTCCGAGGGGGAGAGTGGCATCGGACCCTTGTCCGACCCCGTTCTCCCTCTCGGGGCCTCGACGTAGGTGAGTTCGGCCCCGACATCAGCTTCAGAACCATCCCTCTCTGTGACGGGAGGGGTCCTTATCTCTTCGGAGTGGGGACCTTCTTCCCTGCCTGATAGGGGTGCCTTTGAGGTCATGAGGAGTGTGCTGGCCCCTGTGCCTGCTCCACGGTCAGCTCCCTCCGCTCCTCCTACTGTTGTGCCTGCTACGGTCTCTACCCATCCTTTCGACCCCGACCGCAGAGATCCAATGCCTCAGGTGCCCCCATTGGTAGCATCCTCCTCTTCCGAGGCCTACCCTGATCCGTCAGGGGAGCCCCCTTGGAAGAGGAAATGCAAGAGGAAGCATGTGGACTCTCCTGAGTCCGTCACATCTGATACCGACTTGGATGAGTCTGAAGGGTCCCCACGGTCCCCCTCTGAGGATGTCTCTTTTTCTGACATCCTTGAGATCGTCAAGCAGAGGGGGAACTGGTCTACCCTCAATCCTTCCGAGGACGAGTCGGTTTACCTAGAGGCTTCTCCGCCCTTTGACCCCCTCATGGAAGTGGGGGTGCGGAAGGCATGGACGGCCCCTGACACGATGGAACCTACCTCACGGAGGCCTTCAAAATTTATCACAGCCCCTTCTGATAAGCAGTTTTTAACCAAGGGTGTCCCTGTTGATGCCATGGTGGTGGCGGCAGCCACTAAAAAGGAACTGGCTGATCCTTCAGTAACGATCCATCCTCCTAATAATGAATCTAGGACTATGGATAGGTATGGCAAGCGGATGTTTTCTTCAGCGACCTTTACCATGCGGTCGCTGAATTACTTGTGTCATTTCACCCGCCTTCAAAGAGACATGGTTAAAGAAATGGGTGATACTCTACAGGATCCAACAGCTGCGGGGTCTCAAGACAAAATCATCTCCCAGCTGGCAACCCAGAACACGATTGTTAACTCCTCCATGCGGCTTATTTCCTATGCAGCCGATGGGGCGAGTAGGACTGCAGGCACAGGCATGGCCTTAAGGCGTCACACCTGGATGCGGCTTTGTAACTTTGCTAACCCCTTCAAAGCGTCCTTCACTAACTCCCCCTTTGATGGTTCGGCGTTGTTTGGACCTCAGGTGAAGGATACTTTGACCAGATGCGAACAGGATGGCAAGACTCTCTCTGCTGTGGTAGTCTGTTTTTCCACCCTGTCTAGACCATAGCCTAAGGGTCAGAAGGGTGGAAAAATGTGGTTTCGCAAACCACAGTGAGTCGCGCCTGACGCATGAGGTGAGCTCCCCTCTAGAGCCGGGGGGGGGGGGACAATAACAGATGCCGCCCTAGGGGCAGAGGGAGTCCGCAGAATCAGGGTAGCAGAGAAGCTGTCTCTGGCCAGCCCTTCCAGCATCCCTGAGAAGCTCCCCGACTGTCTGCCTTCGGAGGCAGTCGGGGGAAGATTATCACTGTACCCAGAAGCCTGGCTTTCCCTCACCCAAGACAGATGGGTACGGTCGATCATATCCGAGGGTTAAGAAATTCTCTTTGCCCACACCCCAACACAGCCAAAAAGGCCCCTAACAGATGTTCCACCCGGTCTAAGGGAACAAGCAGTATTAGAAATCTCAAAACTGCTGAGAAAGAGCCATCCAACCAGTCCCAGCAGACCTGCAAGGATCCGGAATCTACTCCAAGTTCTTTTTGGTACCAAAAAAGACAATGGACTGGAGACCAATTTTGGATCTCAGCAGGCTGAACAGGTCTGTCCAAAGAACGAAGTTCCAGATGGTCACGCTACAGTCCATTCTACCCTTTTTGGGTCAGGACAATTGGATGTGTTCTATAGACCTGCAGGATGCGTACTACCACCTCAAGATGCACAGGCGCTCCAGGAGGTTTCTCCGCTTCCAGCTGAGGGCCAGTCACTACCAGTTCAGGGCCCTGCCCTTTGGTCTCACTACAGCCCCCCGAGTGTTCACCAAATGCATGGCAGTGGTCACGGCTCATCTGAGACGTCAAGGATTCCAGGTGATTCCATATCTGGACGACTGGCTCCTTACCGCCACCACCAGGCGTCAACTTCTTCAGTGCAGAGATTACACCATTCAAATTTGCAAAGAGCTAGGTATCTCCATAAATTTTGAAAAGTCTGCCTTGTCAGTCTATTACTTTAATAGGCGCCATATTAGACACAGCCGAACTGTCCGCAAAACTAACCGCACAAAGAATTTCAGATATTCGCGGACACATTCTCATCCTTCTTCAGAGCAACAGAATCCAGGCCAGGTTTGTACTGAAGACTTTAGGTCTCATGGCAGCAGCCATTACGTTACTTCGCCTAGCTCGCTTTCACATGCGGATCCTTCAGTGGATGCCCTTTTCCCAGTGGTCTTTTCAACAGCTTCCAATGTTACACAGAATTTTAATCACCCAGTCATGCAAGAAACACCTTTCTTGGTGGTTGGTCTCCCTTCAAGTCATTCAGGGCAGACCCTTTGTCCCCCCCCGGTTGCTACGGTGACAACGGACGCCTCCCTGATCGGGTGAGGGAGGGCATTTTCAGGGCAGGACAGTCCAGGGCACATGGCAACCTTTCGAGTGCCACCTGCACATAAATGTCCTGAAGATGAGAGCAGTACTTTTAGCGTTGCAAGCCCTTCAGGACTCTCTTCCCATCGAGACTATTGCAGTTCAGACGGACAATATGTCCGTAGAGTGGTACATCAACAAGCAGGGCGGAACCAAGTCCTATCCCTTATGTTGAGAAGCACTCAGACTTTGGCAGTGGGCGATCTCTTCCCAGCGGTTTCTGATAGCAACGTATATCCCCGGGAAGTCCAACGTCATAGCGGACAGGCTGAGCAGAGCTGTTCTCATGCCACACGAGTGGTCTCTCAAGCAGTCAGTAGTGGAAAAGATTTTCCGAAGATGGGGTCAGCCTTGCTGCGATCTTTTCGCAACACCTCAAAACAGCAAGTGCCACGACTTCTTCACTCTCTTCCCGGCCACCCCCCCCCCCAGAGATGCTCTAGTCCACGATTGGCCCCAGGGTCTCTTGTACGCTTTTCCCCCCTTTCCATTAATCACCCAGTTGATTCAGAAAGCTACCGTATTGAGATCCACAATGATCCTCATTGCCCCTTACTGGCCTCGACAGATCTGGTTTCTGTTCCTGCATCGTTACCTCTTGGAGCAGCCCTGGCATCTGGACCCAGTGCCAGATCTCTTGACCCATCAGTCGGGCGTGCTGCACCACTCCCTTCCCTCTCTCAACCTCACAGCTTGGTTGCTCCACTTCCAACCTTAGCCAGGCTTCCCTTTATTTCCCATTCGGTGCATGACATCATTCTAGTTTCCCACAAATCTTCTACCAGGAGGATTTATGCTAGCAAATGGAAAAGTTTTTCCTTCTGGGCAGAGACTTGAAACATGGACCCTTTCATGGCACCTATCCAATCAGTCCTAGATTTCTTGGCCGAACTTTTTCAATCAGGTTCTTCTTCGTCCACTATCAGAGTTCAGTTAGCGGCCATTTCAAATTTTCATGTTGGCTTGTCGGACTCCACTGTTATGTCCCATAAACTTTGTAAAGCCTTCCTTAAAGGTATCTTTTTACTTAAGCCCCCGATCAGAGATCCCCCACCACAGTGGGATTTGAATCTGGTTTTAACCTCTTTGATTCTCTCTCCCTTTGAAACTGCGGCTTCCTGTTCCTTGAAGTTACTCTCATGGAACCTCTATTTCTAGTGGCCATAACTTCCGCGAGGAGAGTCTCAGAACTTCACGCCCTTTGCGTTCGTCCTCCTTGTCTGTTTTTCCATAAAGATAGTGTGTCCCTCAGAACTAACCCATCTTTTTTACCTAAGATATCTTCTGAGGCAAATCTAAACCAGACTATCGATCTCCCAGTTTTCTTCCCTAATTACTCCAACACAGCGGAACAAAAGTTGCATTTTTTGGATGTTCACCATCAGCTCCGTTACTACCTGGATAGAACCAAGCAAGTTAGGAAATCTGAGCAGCTCTTTCTGTCTTATGCGGAAGGGAAGAAAGGCCTCCCAGTTTCCAAAGTAGCCCTTTCTAGATGGTTGGCCTCTGTCATTACTTTCATCTATGAACTGAGGCGTCAAGAACTTCCTTCAAGGCCTAGAGCCCACTCAACTAGAGCCTTAGCTACGACAATAGCCTTTCAGGCTAGGTTGCCTATAGACTCCATTTGTGTGGCAGCCACATGGGCCTCTCCTCACACCTTTATTTCTCATTAAAAACTGGACATGGCCTCCAGAAGCCAAGCTGACTTTGGTTCCACCGTCCTCAAGAGCCTGTTCCGTTGAGCCACCCAGGGTTGAGGTGCTAGGGACGCGGTCCCATCCAGCATGAATGAAGGCGAGATTGACAACTTAATATTGAGAAGTTATGTACCTACCATAACGTTCCATGTTAGTTGTCGTCTTCTCGCCTTCTTTCTTGCGTCCCACCCTCCAACCCCCTAGCCTGGACAGACCGAAAGGATCCTTCTGGGCTTTCTTTCATCCCAGCTTGGACTCCTATGGTTGCCTTTTCTTGGTATGTTCTATATATAGGTATTTCTATTTCTCCTTTGTTCTGAGAACAAAACTGCTATGGTGTTAGCTATCAAACGAGATCTGGGTAGTTAGCGCCTAGCATTGTGGGATACAGGGTAGCCTCGAGCCGGTAAAAATAGCTCTCGAGCTTTAGTATAGGCCGAGTCGGAGCCGAGGATTGGCTCCGGACCCATCCAGCAAGAAAGAAGGCGAGAAGAAGACAACTAACATGGAACGTTATGGTAGGTACATAACTTCTCATTTCTGTTACTATCTTTAAAAGCCTTTTTGGTGTATTTGCTTTTGTTTGGAGGTATGTTTTGTGTTTTTCTATTTTATATATATATATATATATATATATATATATATATATATATATTTATATATATTGCTCCCCATTTGGGGGGCATCTGACATCTAGGGCAAGAAAAACTGATGTAATGGCATCGGCTGCATGTTTTATACCACTGACGTCATGGAAGAAGGGACAGCAACCGACACAGGACCCAAGACTTATCAGGCCGACTGAATGCAACCTGCCAGCAGATTACACAAATGTAATGACCGAAACAGTGAATACACTCAAACATCTATATTTTTATGGTAAGTGTACACAACTGTACTTTCTTGGCTCCGATCATTCCCTTGTTGCTAGTTTCCAAACTGGAATTGGTGTCATTCTTTAATTCACCATGGACCGAGTACAGTCCATCTATGGAGCCATTTGCCAGACAAGCCTTCAACCCCTTTTTGGACTGGCCTGATTCTTCCTCAGGGGCATCGGTAAGGTCCACCAGGAGCCTTTCAGAATTGGATGTGGTTCACCTTTTTGATTAGCTGCTGACCGCCAGGGGAATTACAAATTTTCCTAGACCCCATCCCACTCCGGGCTTTGGGTCTATTACACTGGCGACCCCTACATACTCTCCTCCTATGGATCCCTCTGTTCCGAGGCTTATATTTCCGACATCTGCAAGAGGACCCCCTTCCTTGGTGCCGACTGTGTCTGAGGCCCCTTTGGGTGTCAGTTCCGTCGGAACCCACCCTTCCTCAATCTCATGCTTGGGGGCTGGAACCCCCTGTTCCGGCCACGATTCTGGTTGTGTTGCTGGTTCCGTCTTCAGGACCGAGGGTGACTCCCGCCCTGGTTTTGCTTGAGGTTCCATCCACGGGAGTGGACTGCATGGAGCTGGGTTTGATCCCACTTCCGAAATTGTCTCCTTCAGTTCCGGGCTCCAATTCCTCTTTAGGCGGGCCTGCTTTCCGGGTGATGGAGAGGGTGCTCGCTTCAAGCAATCCTCTTATGTCAGACATCCCACCAGTTCTGTCTGAGCCGCAGTTATCAAAGGCCACCCCCCCCCCCAGGAGTCCGAGAGCGCAAGGCCCAGGAAACCCCTGTTCAGGGTATTTCCCTTTCTTAATCTTCTTTGGATGCTCCCACTGAAGTACCCTCTCAGAAACGGGCATGTAAGAAGAAACACTTGGACTCCCCAGAGGAGTCCCTCATGGAAATTACAGACTACGATGATGGGGAAGGATCCCCACGGTCACCTCCTGATGCGCTCTCATTTGGAGACATCCTGGAAATCTTGAAGCAGAGGGGTGACTGGAAGCCATCCAGTCCTTTCTCAGAGGAATCCGTATTCCTGCATGCCTTCCGCTCTTGGCTCACTACTTCTTGGGTGACCCCCCCGCCGATGAGTTGGTCAAGTTCATGGTGCAGCTGGCATGGAAGAACCCTAACTCTGTTGAGGCCATCCCCAGGAGATCAGATAAGATACTCTCCCCTCCATAGGATCAACCCCATTGGTCGAGAGGTTTGCCAGCAGATGCTATGGTGATGGCGGCGGCCACAAAAAAGGACCTTGCAGAAGAAAGTCCTGCTTGTTCGCCTGCCCAACATAGAGTTCTGGGCGGTGGACAGGTTAGGAAAGCGAGGTTTTGCGTCAGCAATCTTTGCTGTCAGGTCTCTGAACTTTCTGGCACGTTTTACGAGACTCCAGAGAGATCTCATCTCCGAGCTCTCTGGAACACATGCTGGTCAAGTTTCGGATGAGGCACGTGATAAAGCTGCTTCCCAACTTGCCACCCTAGAGTCAATCTCCAATTCGTCCATGAGGTTGCTGTCCCACACAACCAAAGGAGCGGCTAGAGCTGCGGTTGCAGGTGTAGTTATGAGACGCCACGCCTGGATGCGCATTTGTGACCTTGCGGATTCCAAGTCTTCCTTTTTAAATGCACCTATCGAACCATCAGCTTTGTTCGGTGCTAAGGTCAAGGATACATTAGCTAGGTGTGAACAGGATGGGAAGACCTTGTCTGCCATGGGTCTATGTCTTTCCAGACCTCAGCATTCCTTCTCCAGGAACCAGAGGAGTGGAAAGATGTGGCAAAAGAAGTTTCATGGTCCTTTCCGTGACTCACGTGGTGAGGACTCCCCCAGAGGCAGAGGGGGTCCCCGAAATCAGGATTCTTTCTTGGGACGATCTCATCAGCGCTCCTGAAGAGCTGCCCGATTGCTTTCCTCTGGAAGCAGTCGGGGCAGGTTTCTCTCTGCACCAAGCTGCCTGGCTGTTCATTATAAACTATCAGTGGGTGCAAAGAATAATTTCCAGAGGCTATCACATTCCCCTAATCTCTTATCCAAGACCTTCGAAATCCCTTCCCTATGTTCCACCCAGTCAAAGGGAGGAGGCAGCTTCTGAAATACGAAAGCTGTGTCAAAAACGAGTGATCCAACAGGTCTCCCCAGACCAGTGCGGATCAGGGTTTTACTCAAGATTCTTTTTAGTGCCAAAGAAGACCGGGGACTGGAGGCCCATTTTGGATCTCAGCCAGCTAAAACAAATCAGTGGTTCAGATCAAGTTTCGCATGGTCACGATTCAGTCCATCCTCCCCTTTCTATGGGAGGGTGTGTGGATGTGCTCATTAGATCTCCAGGATGCGTATTACCACATCAAAATGGACAAGCACTCCAGGAGTCTCCGCTTCCGGCTGGAAGCCAATCACTACCAATTCAGAGCACTGCCATTCGGTCTCTCAGCCCCCAGCGTGTTCACGAAATGCCTAGCAGTGGTCGCAGCTCATCTGAGACTTCAGGGATTCCAGGCGTTTCCATATTTAAACAATTGGCTCCTCTCTGCCTCCACCAAGTGCCTTCTGGTCAGGGCCCTCCGCTACACTCAAGTTCAAGCGGAGTCGCTGGGCATCACCATCCACTGGGAAAAATCCTACCTTCACCCCTTACAATAGTTGGAATTTATAGGTGCAATATTCAACACTCAGTCAAGTCTGGTCTGTCTTCCCCCTCACAGGCTTCAGAGATTAAGGGCACAAGTTCAGGTGATACTCTTTCGAAGAAAGGTGTCTGCAAGGGAAGTTCTTCAGGCTCTGGGGTCTATGGCAGCAGCCATCCCAATTGTTCCCCTAGCCAGATTACACATGAGACTACTACAATGGCTCTTTCTGTCCCAGTGCATTTCCAGTCTTCATCCCCTGAGCTCACAGATTCTCATCACCAACACCTGGAAACAAGATCTCTGGTGGATGAGTACAGACTAAAATCTTTGGTGTCGCCCCTTCCAGGCTCCCCAGCCCAGTGCCACAATGACCACGGGTGCTTCCCTGATGGAGTGGGGAGAGCCACTTCCAGGGAAAGTCAGTCCAAGGCATGAGATCCAGCATATAGAAGTCAACTTGCATATCAATGTCCTGGAGTTAAGAGCGGTGCTATTGGCTTTGCAAGCATTCCACCCGCTCCTTCCATCCGGAACAATTGCTATCCAGTCGGACAACATGTATATTGTCTGGTACATAAGCAAAGAGGGAGGGACCAAATCCTACTCTCTGTGTTGCGAAACCATGAGAATCTGCCATTGGACGATAACTTCCAACCGCTTTCTGATCGCAGCGCATATCCGGGGGAGCTCCAATGTGATTGTGGACAGGCTAAGCAGATGCATACTCTGTCCTCGCGAGTGGTGTCTAAGTGTGACGGCAGAAATCTTCTGCCATCGGGGACAGCCATCCTGCGATCTTTTCACCTCCCCCTCAAACACAAAATGCAGCAGCTGCTTTTCCCTCTTTTCCCCTCACGGGGAGTCACAGAGAGACGCTTTGATTAACGATTGGCCCACCGGTCTCCTTTATACTTATCCTCCAATTCCTCTGATCCCCCTTTTTCTAAGGAAACTGTTAGGTTGAGAAGCAAAGTGATCTTCATTGCCCCGTTCTGGCCCCGTCAAGTGTGGTTTCCCTTCCTCCGACCTCATCTGTTACAACCTCCTTGGATCGTAGACACTCATCAGGACCTCATATCTCACCCACAAGGGCTGACTCCACCAAATCTATGCGCTCTCAAGCTGACGTTTGGTTCTTCCACTTCTGTTAGTTGCCAGGCAGGAAACCCTCTCCTTTTCTGTCCGTGATATTATCCTGGCCTCCCGTAAACCATCCACCAGAAAGCTTTACAGGACAAATGGAAAAGATTCTCTATTTGGTCACATAATCAGAGGCTAGATCCGTTCTTGGCTCCTGTACCTACTACTCTTCATTATCTTGCTGAGTTGTTCGACAGTGGTGCATCAGCTTCCACCATTTGAGTCCATTTAGCAGCTATTTCCAACTTCCGTAATGGTTCAGATGGAGTCCCGCTTATTTCCACTCGACTTTGCAAAACCTTCCTCAAGAGAATTTTCCACAGCAGACCCTCCCATCAGGCAACCGGTGGAGGCACAAAATCACTCACGGGTTCTTTAGTCTCTCTCTCTTCCCCCTTTTGAGCTTGCTGCAACATGTGATCTAAAATTCCTGTCTTGGAAAGCCTAATTTCCGGTGGCAGTCACTTCAGCCAGATGAATATCTGAGTTGTAAGCCTTACCTATTCTCTATTTAAACTGGTAATGACTGTTGGAGCTTATCTCCCCAGGCCTCTACTGAAAATGGACATATATCCAGCTAGACTAGCCTGGTCAGCAAATGTAAAATAAAAATAAAATACATAAATAAAATAAATGTATCGAGCCCTTATCTGATCTTCCATAAGGACAGAGTATCACTTCGTACTTAACCCATCCTTTCTCCCCAAGGTGGTTTCCGACTTTTCTATTAACCAGTCCATTGATCTCCCAGTATTTTTTCCAAATTATTCAAACAAGGGGGAATACTGCCTAATTCACTGGATATTCATAGACAATTACGTTTCTACCTGGACAGAACTAAGTTCTTTCGCATGTCGGACCAAATTTACATTTCATTTTCTGGCCCTAGAATTGGATATGCAGTATCTAAAGTTATTTTGTCAAAGTGGCTCACGGATTGCATTAGCTTCTCATATTCGCTTACGAATTAATCTAAGCTTGGTCAAATCAAAGCTCACTCAACTAGGGCTATTGCAGCATCAGTTACCTTCCATTCTAGGGCCTCCATGGATGACATCTGTGCAGTAGCCATTTGGGCTAAACCCCATACCTTCATCAAGCATTGCAAATTGGATCTGATCTCCAGGGGAAGAGCGGCCTTTGGCTCAATGGTTCTCAGGAAGGAATGTGCTTCCATAAGGGCCACCTAGGTTCTCCATGTAGCTTGGGATTCTGTCCCATCAGTGATGAATAGGAAGAAGATTAACATCTTCAGATGAAGAAGTTGTCTTACCATAACGTTCCATCTGAGTTGTTGATGATCTTCCAATCATCATATCCTCCTACCGACCCCCGCCAAAGGCTCCTGGCAGATCTTCTGTGTCTTTGTGGTGTTTCAGGGTTTCTGCGCAGAGATGGCCTCTGACTTTTTCTCCTATATGTTGCATGCAAACTCGATCTGAGGTAACTGAGTGAAGGGCATTGTGGGTAGCAGCTTAGCTCGAGAGTTTTTGGTGCACACAAGCTTGGTATAAGGCTGATTCGGTTCAGAGGGCTCTGAACCAAACCCATTAGTGATGACTGGAAGATCATCAACAACTCAGATGGAACATTATGGTAAGACATAACTTCTTTTTTTACAGCCTCTGTCTCTGTGTTAGTGGATTTTTTGGCTTCCCTTTTTAATGGTGCAGCTTAGCTATTCTACTGTCAAAGTTCAATTAGCAGCAATTTCTGGTTTTAATTTGGGGGAAGATTCTACCTTGTTAGCTTCTTCTAAACTTTGTAAAGCCTTTCTTAGTGGCACCTTTCTACTTTGTTCTCCAGTTAAAGATCCAACTCCCTCTTGGTATTTGTCTATTATGTTACAATCCTTGGTTCGTTCCCCTTTTGAACAGGTAGCCACAGTAGACTTTTCCTGGTACCTGTTACTTCGGCAAAAATAATCTCCAAGTTACAGACCCTTTCTTCCAAGTTTTCTCATTTAATATTTCACAAAGATAGAGTAATGTTACACACCAACACTTCCTTCTTGCCTAAAGATGCTATGGAAGGCAATATCAACCACTCTGTTAACCTTTGTTTTCTTTCCTAACTTCCAAAATAAGGTAGAATACACTCCTCATTTACTTGATGTTCATAGACAACTACATTTTTACCTAGACAGAACAAAGGCTTTCAGGACATCTGAGCAATTGTTCATATCCTTTTCAAACATTAAAACAGATGAAGCAATTTCCAAAACCTCTTTGGCTAGATGGTTAAAAGGCTGTATTTCCTTTGTTTATTCTTCAAAGAACATCCCTTTGTCTGGTCAGATTAAAGCTCACTCTACAAGATATGTGGCAACTTCCCAAACTTTTTTATCAAGAGCATCTATCGATGACATCAGTGCAGCTGCTACTTGGTTGAATCTTCTTATGTTTATTACTCATAAATTTGGACATCATTGACAAAAATTGAAGTGCCTTTGGCTCTGGTGTGTTCCAGAATATCCTTCCATGAGGGCCACCCTGGGTTTCTGTAGCTAGGGACCGTGTCCCACAGGTTAATGAATGAATGAAAATTACATCTGATAGAATGTTCTAAGAACATAACTTCTTTATCTGTGTTCTCTGTTTTCATCCTTCATTATCCCCCTTTCCCCAGTCCAAGACTTTGTGATACCTGATGGATCTGTTCATAGGAACCACAGTTCCTGTTTAAGCTCCTGTTGCTCTATCCTTTTCTCTGATTGGGGGAAGATTCTACCTTGTTAGCTTCTTCTAAACTTTGTAAAGCCTTTCTTAGTGGCTGTTTTTGGTGGATAGTCGATAAATATTTGCAACAAACTTGATCTGAGGTACTCTGGGGGAAAGAGACATTAATAGGCAGTGAGGAGGAGCTTGAGCTTTGAATCTCAAGTTAGTGAAGCGGCAGAGTCTGTTCAAGGATTGGAATTGAGGCTCACAGGTTAATGAAGAATGAAAATAGACAACAAAGTTGGAACGTTATGGTAAGAGCATAACTTTTTCTTAGGGATATATCTGGGTGAGAGTTGTTATTGACCACTGCTTGAGGAAGGTGGTCTGTCTTTTGGTGGCACCTTGGGAAATGGATGGCTGTATTCAGTCTTTAAGCAGGACAAGACCTTCTGAGTCCCCACCTTAGGCTATGTTTTTTGTCAGGTCAATTTTCAAACAATCCAGGTACCGTCTTGGACTCTGCATTCTGTCAGTTTGTCATAGAGACTTTAACTTCTAATTTAGGCCTTTTCTAGTAGTGTACATTTGTTCCTTGGTCAGTGTTATTCACAGCCCTAGGCAGTGTTTTATCAGCAGTTGGTACATGTTTAAAATCCAGCATCTTTGACTGCATTTTTGGAGTAAGAGTGAAGCACCTGGATACATAGGAACATTTTTGGTAGTTTTTAGCTCTTTCCTGTAAACCTCATGCATGCATTAAGTTCCCAAAATTGTTTATCTAGGGAGACTAGTGCATGGGTGGATGATGAAATGAAAAAGCTTGCTATAGAACGTTTGTGTTTTCAGTATTTTTTTTTCTTGCACATGTAAGTACTGCTGTTTGTAAATTTGCCAGGTATTGGACTAAATATTCCACCATCGTTTGAAGACTGATGACTTGGCGATGCATTCATTTTGTTGGACTGACCATTGCCTTGTTCATTACATTTTGGTGTTCTCACCAGTTTTGCCACCTGATACTGAGCTGGGTCAGTGTAAGAATTTTTGGAATACTGATTGACACATCAGTGCCTAAAAAAAGTCCATCTAGTAGATGGGGTTAATGTAGATGCTTCAGATTTGTCAGTCATGACTTGTATTATAGCCATGACGGATGCTGTTAATACTTGCACTCCACCTTTTGTACATCCTGTGAGTCTTGCTTTGATGCCTGACTTCATGTGCATAGTACATTAGAATGGTGGCTCAAACAGAACTATTGGGGGGATGCACCTTCATAAGGAAAAGCTTAGTTTGGATGTTCTTTATTCAACTTCTTAAGCAGAAGTCTCAGTTAAGAAGACTGATTATTTATCCAGTGAGCACTCTACTGCATTATATTATGTGGCAGGATTCCTCTGAATGATCAGCATATTCCTTGCAGCTCAGCATATCTGAGTACTTGTAGGGGCTATTCCATTCTGCATTTGTAAGGGTGCTGCACACCTTTTGCAGGTAAGCTGCAAAGATCAAGCAGTCCTCCTCGCACACTGATTGGTCATTGGTAAAGAGTCTTGTGATATTGTACAGAATTTGCAGGACTGAATTTTGTTTATACTTTGAGATCATGAATATGATTTCATTGTAACCAACCTGCAATAGGCTGGATCCTGCTGAAACATTTTTTCGAGTTTCACCATATGCTTCCTGACAATCAAGCCAGCCCCTGTCAGACTCTGGCTTATTCATTCTCTGGGGGGTGAGGTGGTCCCACTCATTTGCCCTAGTGTGAGAACCATCCATAGGGGGGATCTTCCAGGCAAACATTAAGGAGTTTAATTATCTTGCTGGCATCTCAGCAATGAGAGCGCATTTTCTTTGACCTAATACCTTTGTTTCAATGGTTGTGGGTGCCCATGTCACTGCAGGGAACTATGTGTCCTTTAAGTTTATGCTTGCTGCTTCATGTGGCTGACAGTGAGCTACTATCACAAGCTTTTATCATGCCCATGTCATCCTTTCACTGACCCCTTGCCCTTTTGACATTATCTGTATCCTCTGACAGAGATCTTGTTAGGGAGCTTTGATGGGCACACCCCTTCTCCCAACCTGCACATTTAAGCACTTTAGTAACTTGGGTTACTAGGGCTGTAGGTAGAGCTTTATATCAATGTGCAGCCAGTACAACTGGATAGTTTTTTAAATGTTTTTATTTTGCCTATTTGTTGACAAGGTAAGTCCACTGGATGCAATTATCCCTTTTCAGCTGTGACCTAGAAGCACTGTCTGATTACGTGATTTGTTAAGAGATGCACAATGGGCAAATAAAGGTAGAAGGAATCAAACTGTGTACCCTGGGCTCAAGATACAGCTCATTAATAGCTCAGAGCTTTAGTCCTCTGCACTTGCTGTCATTTCATGGTAAAATGCCACCTTTGTTTTCTAGGTCTAGTCACTTTCCAAATTTTTGGTCCTTATTGAGGAACAGGTATTTTCATATTTAGTATGACACACTAGTTGGCATAATGGTAAAGATTTTCACCTTTGGTCATTGCCTGTAGGAAGTTTGCTGATGTTCTTCGTGTTTCACTGTTGCAGTCATCACATTTGGGTTACCCCTGCCAGGGTAGCCCTTGGCTGGCCCGAATACCAATGGCTTAGTATTTCTGTGTCGGTTGCTGTCGCTTCAGGACTGACGTCAGATCGTCAGTAGTGTAAAGTAAGGCAGCTGACACCATTACACCAGTCTTTCTTGCCATGGAGCCCGAAGCAGAAGCAGTTCGCATGAGTGCTGGTCGGCCGCTACCTGAGTTTTGTGTACCAAATTAAAGCTGAAGTCTTCTAAAGCCAAGTACCTCATTAGGGATCCTTTTTTCTTGCACTAACCGATGTCAGAAAAAGTTAATTGTCTCGCCTGTGGAAAGCAAATACCACACCAAGACTTACATTCTTACTACGTCACTTGTTTAGGCCCAGACCACGACGTCCCCCACTGTTGCTTCTGTGCTTTGTTCAACGCCAGAGCTGTCTGTCGTCGGGCCCTTATTGTAGCTAGATATTTTTGCTTACAGTCCTCTAACTACGATATGGCTTCGGTAAACAATCCGACACCAGATCTTCCTAAAAAACTTAGATAAAGACAGAGACAGACCGTACAGCTCCAGACCTACCGACAACACTCCCGTTAAGCTAGTCGTCAGTTCTTCGGTCCTCAGTGAGGCGCTTTCGCAGCCACGATTTCCCGCTTCTGTGGATTTGCATGCCACTACCGAGACCCTTTCAAAGTCCGGTATGCTGCAAAACTCTTCGACTAAGGATCCGGCAGTCATCTGTACCTTGGATGAGTCTGGAGCCACTGAGCAGGCACCAGCTTCCGAGGAAGTCCTTCGCAGTACCGATTCTCGACACAAACTGACATCTTTCGCGATTACCGTTCTTTCGAAAATGACAGAGTTTCGTAGGCCCAGGGTACAAACCACACTCAAGAAACCGACGACCCAATCTCAGGCACCTGCTTCCTTGCCTCAATCTCAAATGCTTAAAATGGCGGAAAACCTTATCATGCTGATCAGGGGAAGCAAAGCTACCTCCTCCAAAAGGAAAAGAGTTCTGTCCCTTCTAGTTTTGTCTGAACAAGAGTCAGATGACTCTGGTGCATCTGAATATGAAGACATGCAACCCCTCTCAACTTATGAGGATTCTGATGCAGAGGAATCCATCCCTTCAGCCTCTCCCCCAGATGATTTTTCCTTTGGGGAAACCCTTCATACCTTAAGGAAGCATTTCCAATGGGAGAGTCAGAACTACGCTCAGTTTAAAAAGCGACTCTGGGAATTCTTAGATCTTCCACAGCACAGACCTTTTGGCCATCCACCCAGTCCTGGGTGTTGTTGGAGGATGTTTTCTTGGAATCCAGCTCGACTCCTAACACACCCTCCCTCTTGCACCCAGAAAGCCAGACAGATACTACAGTGTCCCTGACTCTCGCACATTTCTTTTTAAAAATCCTACTGCTGACCCTGAGGTAATTTCTCAGGGGCCTAAAGGGATTAAAGCAACCTCTGCTAAGAATCCCACCCCCTCAGATAGGGATTCCCGAGCACTAGACAGATGGGGTAAAAAAAAGTATACACCTCAGGTACTCTTGCTATCAGGGCAATAAATTGTCAGTTCTATATGCTAAAATGTCAGCAACATACCCTGGAACTCCTCAAACAAAAAAATGTCTTCCTTTCCTGTTGTGCAGAATCTAGAGTTACAAGAGTTAATGCATTCTGCAAGTCAAGTAAGTAAACGCACTTTGCACTGTGGTTTTGATGCCCTAGAAGCTTCTTGCAGGGCAGCAGTCACTGGATCTGTCACTGGAAGGCATGCATGGCTTAAGGAACAGGCCTTGCCAGACCATGTCAAATCTAAATTGTTGGATGCCCCCTTGCACAAAGAAAACTTATTTGGCATTAAGGCAGAAGAGGTCTTAAAAAAGATGGAAGAAAAAGCAAAATCAATGCAGACAGTTAAGGATTTCTTACAGGTCCAGCCACCCAGGTTCAGCAGGCATTGTCCCACCAAGCACTGGTCCTTTCCTGCTCCCACTAAGCCAGTTCAGCCCAGACCCAGACAGCAGCCACAGGGAATGCAGAGATCTAAGCAGTGGACTACCTCCACTTCAAAACCAGGGAGTTCTAAGCCACCCCCTTATGATAACTCATAATGACCCACCCCCTCCTTGTGCCCAACTTCACCTACCCCTAGGAGGAAAACACTGCTTTCACGCAAGCACCTGTGCCACCATTACCAATAACCGCTGGGTTCTCAACATAGTGTCCCAGGGATACAAATTTTCTTTCTTTAAGAACCCCAAAAGGGTTCCCTGATCTACCTCCAAACCAGCGGGCAGAGGCAAAAGCAAGTCCTTTCCCTGCTCTCTATCAGGGCAGTAGAGCACGTTCCAGCAGAACAGAAAGGCCAAGGTTTCTACTCCAGACTTTTTGTGGTACCCAGAAAAGAGGGTACCTGGCACCCCATCCTCTCTCTATCCATTCTAAACACCTTCCTGGTGATCTAAAATTCAAAATGCTCACCCTCCAGCAGCTGCTACCCAAGCTCTCTAAGGTTGCTTGGCTAGCCACCCTAGATCTAAAAGAGGCCTACCTCCATTCCTATCAGGGAATCATGCAGGAAATTATCTCTGTTTCAGGGCAGGATCTCAACACTTTCAGTTCTCTGCACTTCCCTTTGGCTTATCTACTGCTCACAGAGTTTTCACAAAATGTCTGGCTCCGGCCATTGCCTATTGCAGACAAAGGAATATCCAGATTTACCCATACATAGACTGCCTAATTCAGGCAGACAACCAGGAAAAGCTGCTTAAGCACCTGGCCTTTGTAAAGTCCGTACTAACCTCCCTAGGGTACACAATCAACAAAATGAAATCTAAGCAGTTGCCCACTCAAAGGATTATATTTCTCGGAGCAAGCCTGGACACAGCATCCCAGATGGTATTCCTTGCACCAGAAAATCAAATTTTCCTGACAGTCTACTTCTCTCAACTAGGCAACAGACTCCAGCTGTCTGCAAGGAAAATCCTGCAAGCTCTGGGGTTCATGGCATCTTGCATACTACTCATTCCATATGCCAGACTGCATATGAGGAAACTTCAGTGGTACCTAAAAAGCCTTTGGTGTCAAAACTCTCAAGACCTGGAGACTCTTATACCTATAATTCCTTGCCTCAGAAAAGCTTTTCTTTGGTGGGCAGCAGCATGCTCCCACAAAAGGGGACTACCTTTCTCACCACCCCCCGCTGCCCAGACCCTCGCCACAGACGCATCAAACTATGCCTGGGGTGCACACCTTGATGGCAGGTACATACAGGGCCAATGGAGCCACAGCAAATCCCTCTGTACATCAACCAAAAGGAGATGATGGCTGTGCAGCACGCCTTGATAGCTTTCAAGCCCCTTCTCTCCCCAGGGGCTCTCCTGATCAAAACAGACAACACCACTGTGATGTGGTATATCAACAAGCAGGGAGGGACTTACTCCCACCTTCTATGCAGGCTGGCCATGACCCTTTGGCACACAGCCTCTGCCATGCAACTCCACCTGTTAGCACAGTTCTTACCAGGTTCTCTCAATTCTCTGGCAGACCAGTTAAGCAGAAATTTTCTGGACCCACATAAGTGGCAACTCAACAGAAGAACCTTCACCCTAATAACTCAGAAATGGGGAACCCCGAAGGTCAACCTCTTTGCCTCCCACACCAACCATCAGCTCAGCAAATTCTGCACCAGGGAGCATCATTGCAAGGCCTGGAAATTGGAAGCCCTCTCCTTCCCCTGTGCCACTCTATCGCCCTGTGCCCTTACTCCACTACCTCTAATTCCCAGGGTGCTGCTCAAAATAAAGGAGGAAAAACCAAGGACAATTCTTATAGCTCCAGACTGGCCTCGCCAATACTGGTACCCCTTGCTGCGCAGCCTGTCCCCACTGCCACCATGGCTTCTTCCTCAGATTCCAAACCAACTGACCCAGAGAGAAGGGGAATTCATGCATCCCCAATTGCAGACACTCAGTTTGGCAGCTTGGCTTATTCCATAACCCTCGATCAAGCTGCCAGCCTCAGTAACAAGTTCTAGATATATGTGAGGCCAGACGCCCTAGCACCAGAAAGTCTTATGCTGACAAATGGAAAAGGTTCTTCACCTGGATTCAGGCTAAGGGAGCTAATACAGCACAGCCCTCCCTCCTCATCCTGGATTACTTATCTGACCTGCTACACTGTGGCCTCTCTTTTTCCTCTATTAAAATTCATTCCTCTGCTATCTTTGCTAATTTTCCCACTGAGCAGCCACTTTTCTCACACCCTTTGATCAAACAGTTCCTAAGAGGGGCTAGCAACTTGAGGCCACCCAGAAGAGCCCCAGCTTGGGACCTTAACTTTGTGCTGGAAAAGCTCACCCTGCCCCCCTTCGAACCAACAACTTCTGCAGAGCTAAAATTTCTCTCCTGGAAAACTGCTTTCCTTCTGGCCATCACTTCAGCTAGAAGAGTCTCCTAGCTGCAAGCAATTGTGGCTGTGGAACCCTTCATCATCTTCCATGCTGACAGGGTATTCTTCAGGACTAACCCCATCCTTCATGCCCAAGATGGTGTCCAGTGTGGCTCTCAACCAATCCATTCAGTTGCCCACCTTTTTTCCAAATCCCCAGAACAAGGGGGAAAGGATCCTGCACTCTTTAGATATGCACAGACATCTCAGATTCTATCTAGACGGGACTAAATCCTCCTGAAAATCTGAACAATTGTATTTATTTTATTTATTTATTGACATTTGTTAACCGGGTCTGTCCAGCTGGACTTGTGGCCCATTTTCAGTGGAGACCCGATGAGAGAAGCTCCAGTAGTACATTTTAAAACACGTACAATTTTAAACGATATTGATACAATAACAGTTATAGCAAAACTATTCACATATGTTGGGTTACGTGCATAAAGTTAAAGTTGCATTAAAAAGAAGCTTAGTAACAATTTTACATTGATATAGTTCAATAGGTCAACAATAAACATTGTTTTGTTTGTATAAAATTATGCAAATGCATAGTAGACACATTGGAGAGAGAGGTGTAATGAGGTACTAAGTATGGTCCTTTTGAGGGTACATAAAGGGAAGGAAGACTAGGTAGGGTCATGGCAAGGGCAGGTTCTGGAACTGAGAAAATAAGCTTTTAGTTCATTTTTAAAGTGTGAGGTGTGGGAGATTGAACATACGTCAAGGGGAAGTTTGTTCCAAGCATGGGCAAGGGAGTGCTTGCAGAGTAGTTTGCCTACTGACCTTTTTGGGTGGTAGATATCAAGTAATTGTTGGTTAGAAGTATGGAGGGTCCAGGATGGGATGTAGATGGAGACTAAGGGAGATAGAGATGGACAGAAGGAGGGTTTATAAAGAATAGAGTGTAGCATATGAAATTGATAAGATAGCAGAAATTGGGGAAGTTCAAGCCATTGAAGAGAGTTTAAAGAAATGCATTGGTATGAGTTGTATGGGGAGTTAGTAATGAATCTGGCTATTTTATGGCAAGTCTGTTGGAGTTTGTTTAGAGTGGAGGCCTGGATATTGGTAAGAACTGGGGTGGTGTATAAAAGGGGAGGGGAGGAGGAGTGCCTAGCCCCCAGGGTAAGTCTAGATTCAGGGGTTAGGAATTTTTTGTTCCGATATAGCAGACCTAGTTTCTGTTTTTTTTTTTTTTTTTTTTTTTTAATACATTGGAGTATGTGTAGGTTGAACTTGAATTAGTCATCGATAATGACCTCTAGGAGTTTTGTGTGGGTGTCAGGTTGGATAGTTGTATTGTTAGAAGATGTAATAAAAAAGGAGGTTTTGTGATGAGAAAGAGAACAGGGAAGGAAAAGTAGGAGTTTGGTCTTTTTGGGATTTAGGATCAATAGGTTGTGAGAGAGCCATTGTTCAGTGGATAGTAAGGCATGTTGGGTCAGCGAGTGTAGTTCAGGAATGTTATTTGAGATGGATATAAGTGTGGAGTAGTCGGCATACTTAATAAGGGAGGATTCTTTGCATGAGTTGTAAAGATCATTGGTGAAGATGTTAAACAAAGGGGGTCCCAAGATGGAGCCTTGGGGAACACCAGTGGAGATGGGAAGGAAAAGTGAGGAGGATGAGAGCCATTTGACAGATTGTTCCCTGCGAGATAGGTAACTATTAAACCAGGCAAGTGTGGAGGGGGATAGGTGGAGATTTGCGAGTTTGGATAATAGTAGAGAATGAGACGGTATCAAAGGCTTTGGAGAGATCTAGGAAGAGACAGGAAGAGTTTATTGTTGTCTAGGGCCTCTGCAATGATATGAGTGAAGGTGAGGAGGGCAGTGGTGGTGCTGTGGTGAGGACGAAATCCATGTTGGGTAGGGGTAAGTAAGTGGTGTGTGAGGAGGTGATTGAGAAGCTGTGAGTGAATACATTTTTCTAATATCTTGGAGAGGGGGGACAGAATGGCAATGGGTCGGTAGTTTGAGGGGTCAGTGGAGTTTCCACCTTTATGAAGAGGGATAGTGAAGAAAGATTTCCAAAGGGTGGGGAAAGTTGATTCCAGAATAGATCGATTAATTAGTATAGATATAGGTTAGGCAATTGAGTCAGCAACAAGTGTGAGGAATGTAGGAGATAGTCAATGGAAGGAGAACAAGGTTTTAGCTTGAGTAGTAGAGATTTGATGTAAGCAATGGGAACTGGCTCAAAAGAAAACAAAGTTGTGTTAGTGGGACTTGGAGAGGTGGGTGTCGATTGCTGGTTAGATTTGCTACAGGGGCAGAAGGCAAAGGCATCTCCAAACCATTTCCAAATGGATAGCACACTGCATCCATTTCTGCTACAAACAATACAGAAGGCCTCCCCCCTAGGGGGTCAGGACTCACTCTACCAGAGCAGCCTCCACCTCTGCAGCTTTCGTCAGAGGAGTCCCCAACAGGGACATCCTGGAGGCTGTCACCTGGACATCTGTTCACACTTTTACCAAACATTACCACCTGCCGCTCTTCTCCAAATCCAGGGCAGGGTTTGCCTCTGCAGTCTTGCAGGGCATCCTAGCCAGCCCCTAGATGATGTCCTTCAAGGATGCATCTGCAGTCTTTACAAATGGCTTGTCCTGTCGTCAGGCAGCCCTTCGGTCGGCCGGATTCCAAAGTCTGGGTCTGGCTTCGGCTGGTGTCGCACTTCACCCGACGTCATTGCGGCAGTTATTCGGGTATAGCTAAGTACCCCGTTGGGGACTCTTTCTTGCCTCAGCCGATGTCAGAGAAAGTTAATAACTGTTTATCTTGTGGGAAACAAATACCCCATAAAGATTTCCACTCCTATTGCATACATTGTTTAGGCCCAGACCACGACGTAGCAGCTTGTCTAGCCTGTGCTTCTTTTAACCGGCGGACGCTTAGACGTCATTCGGACTTTGCCGAACAGATTTTCGGCTCCGATTTTGCCTACATTATGCCGTCGGATCCTCCGACTACGCAAATAACCAAAAAACGCAAAGAAAAGGACCGACACTCGCGGTCTGCGGTTTCGGCCGAAACCGCGGTTAAGCAAACCACGAGTGTCTCGGTTTCGGCCGAAACCGAGCAAGCGGTTCTTTCTTCAGCCGATAACTTGCCTTCTACCGAGGCCTCTTCTAACCTGGTAGAAACGGCTTCTGAAATCCAACCTTCTGTTGCGGTTTCACAGGATTTATCAGACACCATTCCCCTGGATTTTTCAACCCCTGCATGTGGAGCTGCTAGGCCTCCTCCAGCTATGTCTATTAAGGCCTTTGCCAGGGCTAAAACAGCCAAAGCACCAAAACCTGTGCCTGCCAAGCCCCCCTCTCACAGGCCCAGCTCCAGCTCCCATATGCTTTCTTTGGCTGAGGATCTCATCTCTTTAATTCGTGGAGCCCAGCCTCATCCAGACAGGGCCTCTCTCCCTCCTCCAGAAAAGAGGCCTAGAGCAGAACCCCCTGAGCCAGTATCCACAGATGATTCCTCTGATGACTCAGAACATACAGACCCTCCTGAGGCTTCTTATTCTCCTTACGAAGACTCTGATGCTGAGGAGTCCATCCCTTCAGCCTCTCCTCCTGAGGAATTTTCCTTTGGGGAAACCTTGCATGCTATGAGGGAACAATTTCAGTGGCAGGGCCAAGATTTCTCAGACTCTAGAAAAAGGCTTAGGACCTTTCTACATTTGCCACAGCATAGGCCCTTAGCTATACCTCCAGTTATTTCCGTTGTTGATGACGCATTTAATGATGCTTGCACTGCTCCTGATTCTTTACCTCCGGCCCCTGCTAAGCCCGATAGGTACTACAGGGTCCCGGACACTCATCACCACTTATATAAGGCTCCTTTTGCAGATCCAGAGACCATCTCCCAGGGTCCTAAAGCTGTAGCAGCTACTTCTTCTAAAACCCTCCCTCTGAAAGGGAATCCAGGTCCTTAGAGAGATGGGGTAAAAAAGTTTACACCTCTGCTACTTTGTCAGCTAGAGCTTTGAACTGCCAATTTCATATGATTCAATATCAAGAGTTTATGCTTGACCAGTTAACTAAAAAGCTGTCCTCTGAAGAATCTTTAGATAAAAAGTATGTTCAAGAAATGGTACATAACATACAGCAGGTTAGTAACCATTCTTTAAAATGTGGCTATGATGCACTGGAGGTTTCCTTTAGATCAGCCATGACTGGCACAGTTATCAGGAGGCATGCATGGTTGAAAGAACAGGCATTACCAGGCCATGTCAAATCAAAGCTTTTGGATGCACCTATGGACAAGGTCAATTTATTTGGTTCCCCTGCACAGCAGGTACTAAAAAAGATGGAAGAGAAAGCAAAATCTGTGCAAACAGTGAAAGATTTCTTACAAGTTCAACCTCCAAGGTTTAGCAGGAACTGGCCCTCCAAGAATTGGTCCTTTCCGGAATCCTCTAAGGCACAAAGAGGCAGGAATAGGCGCTCTAGAGGCAGAAACCAATCCAGGGGTGCCTACAGGGGTCGCCAGTGGCAGGGTAACAACCAACGAGGCACGGATACAGCCACCACCACTACAACAACTCAATCACAGTGACTTGGCGGTGGCACCGCCTACCAGGGAACAACTAGAAGCACCCTTAGGCGGAAAGCTAACCTTATTTTCAAGAAACTGGCACTGCATTTCAAGAGAAAAATGGATTTTGCAAACTATAGACCAAGGTTACAGGTTCCATTTCCATACTCTACCAGGAAAGAGAGGAATGCCAAACCTACCACCTACTCAAAGGGCAGAAGCTCTAAAACAAATATCTCAATTATTAAGAATGAGAGCTGTGGAAAAGGTACCATCTATGGAGCAAGGAAAGGGATTTTACTCCAGACTCTTCCTGGTACCAAGAAAAGAAAACAAATGGAGGCCTATTCTAGACCTGTCCGCTTTAAACACATTCCTCATTGTTCCAAAATTCAAAATGCTGACCCTACAGCAGCTTCTTCCCATGCTGGGCAAGGAGTCTTGGCTGGTAACTCTAGATCTCAAGGAGGCATACCTGCATGTCCCCATAAGACCAATTTGCAGAAGATACCTCAGATTTCTTGCAGGATTAGAGCATTATCAATTCTCAGCATTGCCCTTTGGCTTATCTACTGCGCCCAGAGTGTTCACGAAATGCCTGGCATCAGTAATCGCTCATTGCAGACTTCAGGGGATTCAAATCTATCCCTACCTGGACGACTACCTGATACAAGCGGACAACAAAAACAAACTAACAGAAGACTTGCAAAGAGTCATCTACCTGATGCAAGCCCTGGGATATACAGTCAATACAAAAAAGTCAAGGCTGATTCCATCCCAAAGAATAACCTTTCTGGGTGCAGAACTGGACACATCAAAACAAATGGCATTTCTAACTGCAGAAAAGAAAGAGCAACTTCCTCTCTACTTCTTGGCATTAACAAAGCAGAACCATCTAACTGCAAGGAAAGTGCTGCAAGCTCTAGGCTTCATGGCATCCTGCATAATACTGGTCCCTCATGCCAGGCTGCATATGAGAAAGCTACAGTGGTACCTAAAGAATTTGTGGTCCCAGCACAAGCACAGCCTAAAAACCAAAATTCCAATGATCCCATGCCTGAAGCAAGAGTTCCTATGGTGGGCTCAGGCCTGCCAATCAAACACAGGATTGCCCTTCTGCAAAAGGCAACCAAAACAAACCATCACGACAGATGCCTCAGACCTCGGTTGGGGGGCACACATGCTGGACAAGTGCATTCAAGGCCTATGGACTCAAGACCAGCTGCATCTGCACATAAATCTAAAAGAAATGATGGCAGTAAAATTGGCAATCCAGGCATTCAGACCTTTTCTCCAAGAAGGCCAGTTGATGATAAGGACAGACACCACAGTTATGTGGTACATCAACAAACAGGGAGGCACACACTCATACCCTCTAGGCCGGCTGGCACTGGACCTATGGGATGTGGCTCTGAGCTACAACATTCAGTTACAGGCAATTTATGTACCAGGGAAGGAAAACATTCTAGCAGACATATTAAGCAGAACTACAACAGATGCCCACGAATGGATGCTGCATCCGGACATCTTCAAAACCATCACAAAAAAATGGGGATTACCACAAATAGATTTGTTTGCATCCCCATTCAATCACCAGTTGAAGAAATTTTGCACAAGGACGTACCACCCACTTGCTTGGAAGGTGGACTCCCTATCTTTCAGTTGGAAAAACCTGACAGCATACGCATTCCCACCACTTCCTTTGATGCACAAGGTGCTTCTGAAGATCAAAGAGGAACGTCCGAGGATCATTCTGATAGCCCCAGACTGGCCAAGACAACATTGGTATCCACTGCTGAGGAGCATGTCCCGGGAACAAATATGGACACTGCCCCTGATCCCATTACTGCTAACACAGAACAACTACAACATCCTGCATCCAAGCCTAAAAACTCTGCAGCTAACTGCCTGGAACATTACATAACAGCAATTAACCCAAATTTATCCCAAAGGGTTAAAGACATAATCCTGGAGGCTCGTAGACCTTCAACAAGAAAGAATTATGCAGCAAAATGGAAAAGATATTTCATCTGGAGTACTGCAAAGGGGCAAGATGTGACACTGGTGAACATAGCCAACATCCTGGAGTACTTGGCGGAGCTCTTCCATACAGGCCTGTCCTACTCTTCCATCAAGATACATGCATCAGCTATTTCAGCAAAATACAGCTTGGATCCTCCTGTCTTCTCGCATCCTCTGCTCAGACAGTTTCTGAGAGGAATTAAGAATGTAAAACCTCCCAGGAAACCTCCATTGCCAGCATGGGACTTGAACTTTGTGCTAGAAAAACTGACTCTTCCTCCTTTCGAACCAGCAGCAACAGCAGAATTACAATACTTATCCTGGAAGACTGCTTTCCTGCTGGCAATAACTTCAGCAAGAAGGGTCTCTGAACTACAGGCATTAATGGCAGTGCAACCCTTCCTGATCTTCCATCAAGATAGTGTCCATGAGAACAAATCCTACATTTATGCCTAAGGTGGTATCCAGAGTCTCTTTAAATCAGGCTATCCACCTTCCTACATTCTTCCCAACCCACAGAACAGGGGAGAAAGGCTTTTACATACCTTGGATGTACACAGACAATTACGCTACTACCTGGACAGGACAAAAAACAATAGAAAAACTGACCAGCTTCTGGTAGCATATGCAACAGAAAAGGAAGGAAAACCAATTTCTAAACAGACAATCTCCAAATGGATAGGAAATTGCATTAGATTTTGTTACTCCTACCATGGAAAGAAAACTCCAGAGAACATCAGGCCTCACTCCACAAGGGCTACAGCCACTACCACAGCTTTCTTACGAGGAGTGGCTACCAAGGACATTATAGAGGCTGCTACTTGGACCTCCGTGCATACATTTGCCAAGCATTATAACTTACCTCTATACTCTAGATCCCGGGCTGGTTTTGCCACTGCTGTTTTGCAAGGGATCCTAACTACACCATAATCTATTCTCATTTCCTCCTCCCTAGTTTAGCTATGGTATTCTACCCATTTAAAGACTGCAGATGCATCCTTGAAGGACATAGTACAGTTTTGTACCTACCATAAATGTAGATGTCCGAGAGGAATGCATCTGCAGTCAGGATTACCCACCCTCCTTCCCCTCTGAGGTACTCCTAGGGTATTTGCCAATCTTCAGCTAGCTTGGGGGGGATCTATTATGGTGTATTTGTTTGTATATATGTACATACATGCTTATTTTGTGTGTTTGCTCTCTACTATTTGGAATCTTTGGCATTTATCCAAATTTAGCCATCCAAGAGGGCACCTGGCATCTGGGGCAAGAAACACTGAGGAAAATGGCGTCGGCTGATGCCTTTATACCCGAATAACTGCCGCAATGACGGGTGAAGTGCGACACCAGCCGAAGCCAGATCCAGACTTTGGAATCCGGCCGACCGAAGGGCTGCCTGACGACAGGACAACCCATTTGTAAAGACTGCAGATGCATTCCTCTCGGACATCTACATTTATGGTAGGTACAAAACTGTACTTTCTTCGTGTTTCACTGTTGAAGTCCATTACAGTTGGGTTATCCTGCTGGCAGGCTACCCTCAGTCGGCCTGAATTACAAAGTCTAGGTCCGGCGTCGGTTGATGTCGCCTCTTCCTTACGTCAGTGCTCCAGGAGTATAAAAGGTGCAGCCGACGCCATTTTCTTCAGTCTTTCTTGCCGTGCGGTGCCTGAAGCAAAAGCAGTTCGCAAGTGCCGGTCGGCCGACTCCTGAGATTTTCGTGTTCGAATTTCAGATCCGAAGTCTTCTCTAAAAAGGTAAGTACCCTGTTGGGGAAAGTTTATTCTTGCTGCAGACCGATGTCAGAAAAAGTTAATTGTATTTCTTGTGGGAAGCAAATAACTCATAAGGACTTTCATTCTTACTGTATTCCTTGCCTGGGCCCTGACCACGACGTTGCTAGTTGTTGGTTTTGTGCTAGATTTAACCAACGCACTATTAAGCGTCAGTACGATTTTGCTTTTCACTATTTTGGCAGAAGATTTAACTATACAATTTCGTCGGATAGCCATCCGACTACCAGAATTCACAAGAAATGCAAAGAAAAGGACAGGCATCCAAGTTCCAAAACAGACGAGTCTTCTAAGCCATTCGCCGGTTCTCAGTGAGGCGCTTTCGCAGTCCCTGACACCCGCTACTTTAGAGCCGCAGACCGCTTTCGACTCCCACGTGGAGCCGATTAGGCCGCTGGAAACTCAAGGTATTGGACCTTCGGAAACTATTACCTCAGATGGGTCCGGAGCCGCTGAGTAGGCATCGGCTTCTGAGAGTGTTTTCAGACCTACACAGTTATATGTTAAAATGACTTCAGCTTCAAAGGCAAAGACTAAAGCACCTCTAAAGACAAAGAAACAAGTACAACAACCCCATGGACAGGCCTCCATGCCTAAAAAAAAGATGCTCAAAATGGCCGAAGACTTAATTACCTTGATCAGGGGTTCCCATCCCCCTCCTGATAAGAGGGCCTAGGCAAGAGACAGAATATGAATCTTCAGATCAGGTTTCCATTTCTTCTGATTCCTCTTCTGATCTGGAATACTCTCTCTTCCTCGCTATGAGGATTCTGATGCTGAAGAATCTATCCCTTCAGCCTCTCCACCTGAGGATTATTCTTTTGGGGAAACTCTGCATACCATGAGGGAGCATTTCCACTGGGAGAGCCAGATTATTCAGAATCTAAGAAAAGGCTCAGAGACTTCCTTTTGCTACCTAAGCACAGGCCCCTTGCTATTCCACCTGTGTTCGACATTGTAGATGATGTATTTTCAGAGTCCAGTCTGACTCCTGACTCTACCTCCAGCTCCTGTTAAGCCAGACAGATACTCCAGGGTTCCTGATACACATAAATTTATTTTTAAGAACCCTGCTGCTGACCCAGATACTATCTCTCAGGGTCCCAAAGGGGGTCAAGGCTTCCACTGCAAAAAACCCTACCCCCTCTGACAGGGATTCTAGGGCACTGGACAGATGGGGAAAAAAGATTTACACTTCTGCTACCTTGGCTATAAGGGCTTTAAATTGTCAGTTTCATATGCTTAAATATCAGCAATCTATTATATCACTTCTTAAACAGAAAATGTTGATAAATTCTGAATGTGCAGAAAACAAAGAAATGCAGGATTTATTGCATGCAGCTGAACAAGTGGGAAAGCATACTTTGCAATGTGATTTTGATTCTCTGGAGTCCTCCTGCAGGGCTGCTCTTACGGGTTCTGTCATTAGGAGGCATGCTTGGTTAAAGGAACAGAATCTGCCTGATCATGTTAAAGCAAAATTATTAGATGCTCCATTACAGCATGACACCTTGTTTGGTGTCAAAGCAGAAGAGGTATTGAAGAAAATGGAAGACAAAGCTAAATCTATGCAAACAGTCAAGGATTTCTTACAGGTACAGCCTCCAAGATTTAGCAGGCACTGGCCTACAAAGAATTGGTCCTTTCTAGTGTCAGACAGGCCATAAAGAGGCAGATACAGACGCCCTAGAGGCAGATCCCAGCCCCAAGGCTCATACAGGTCTAAACAATGGGGTACTTCTACCTCCAAAAGCAGAGAAGACAAATTACAGCCATACAGGAAACCGTCCCAATGACTTCCCCCTTCCTGCGCCAAGCACTTATCTTCTGGCAGCACCTTTAGGGGGAAAACTAGCACTTTTTTCTCAAAATTGCCACGTAATAACCCAGGACAAATGGGTCTTGGGTATAGTGTCACAAGGCTACAGGTTTCACTTTCACACCCTGCCAAGGGCAAACGGTTTGCCAGACCTGCCAAAAAATCAATGGGCAGAGGCACAAAAGCAAGTGTCATCCCTCATGGACATGAGGGCCATTCAGCAAGTACTACAGCAAGAGCAAGGACAAGGGTTTTACTCGACTGTTCTTGGTGCCCAGAAAGGACAAAGTCTGGAGACCAATACTGGACCTATCTATTCTAAACACATATCTAGATATTCCAAGATTCAAAATGTTGACTCTGCAGCAGCTTTCGCCCATGCTGGGCAAGAAGGCTTGACTTGTGACTTTAGACCTAAAAGAGGCATACCTGCATGTCCCAATCAGCAATCATGCAGAAGATACCTCAGATTCATAGCTGGCTTAATGCACTACCAATTCTCTGCACTGCCCTTTGGCTTATCTACTGCGCCCAGGGTATTCACAAAATGCCTGGCTCCAGTAATTGCATTTTGCAGACAGAGAGGAATACAAATATATCCTTACTTGGATGACTGCCTTATTCAAGAAGAGAACAAGGACATTCTGCTACAGCATCTGGCGTTTGTGAAAAGACTACTAACATGGCTAGGGTACACAGTAAATGAAAATAAATCAAAATTAGTACCCTCTCAAGAGGTAATATTCCAGGGTGCAAGCTTAAATACAACTGCCCATATGGCTTATCTCACGGCAGACAAAGGCAGCTGACTACTTATTTCAAAATGTTGGCAACAAAGACCCAGTTATCTGCAAGAAAAATTCTGCAGGCTTTGGGCTTCATGGCATCCTGCATTCTGCTAATTCCATATGCAAGAATGCATATGAGGAAACTTCAATGGTATCTAAAAAGTGTTTGGACTCAACATTGCCACAGCCTGGAAACAATAATTACCCTCATTCCCTGCTTGCAGCAGGAGTTTCCATGGTGGGCAAAGGCCTGTCACCACAACAAGGAGCAACTATTTGCTTTACCCACAGCCAGGCAGATATTAACAACAGATGCATCAGATTATGCCTGGGGTCCCACATGGCAGGAAGATGTATTTAGGGCACATGGTCCGCAAGCCAAATGCATCTACATATCAACCAAAAAGAGATGCTAGCTGTACAGAATGCCCTGACAGCCTTCAAGGATCTACTTCATTCGGGGACAACTACTGATAAAGACGGACAATACCACAGTCATGTGGTACATAAACAAGCAGGGAGGCACTCATTCCTACCCCCTATGCAGACTAGCCATGACTTTGTGGGACACAACATTGACTTAACAAGTACATCTGCAGGCACAATTCCTGCCGGGAAAGATAAATACTCTGGCAGACGAACTAAGCAGAAACCTCATGGATCCCCATGAGTGAAAATTGGATTCGCAAGTCTTCAGCATGATAACAAGGAATTGGGGATGCCCGTACATAGATCTATTTGCTTCCCCTCACTACTGCCAACTACAGAGATTCTGCACAAGGACTTATCACAAGCAAGTATGGAAAGTGGATGCTCTATCTTTCAGCTGGAAAAACTTAAGAGTATATGCCTTTCCTCCACTGCCTCTCCTCCCCAAGGTACTCCTAAAAGTCAGACCAGAGAAGCCAAAAATTATACTGATTGCCCCAGACTCGCCCTGCCAGCACTGGTACCCTATCCTAAGGAACTTGTCTCAATACCCAGCCTGGACATTACCTCAAATTCCTCACTTACTGTCCCAACACGACAATCAGATCCTGCACAGCCAACTCAAGACCTTAAATCTGGCAGCATGACGGATAATGTAGTCATTCAAAACACATCTCTCTCTAAAGCGGTGATAGATGTTATTTTGGAGGCCAGGAGGCCTAGTACCAGAAAATCTTATGCTGAAAATTGGAAGAGATTCTGTGCTTGGAACCAGGCACAAGGGATTGACATGACTGTACCAAATATTCCTCAGATTTTGCAATATTTAACTGAGATGCTGGACAAGGGCCTATCCTTTTCATCAATTAAGATTCATGTCTCTGTCATTTCAGCTCATTACAATACAGAGCCACCTATTTTTTCTCATCCTTTATTAAGGCAGTACCTCAGAGGAGCCAAAAACTTAGCCTCCAAGGAGATCACCAGTACCTGCATGGGACCTCAATTATGTCTTGGAAAAACTCACCCTGCCTCCTTTTGAGCCTGCCGCTACAGCTGATATAAAATTTTTATCATGGAAAACAACTCTGCTCCTAGCAATAACCTCTGCAAGACAAGTCTCAGAGCTACAGGCACTCATGGCTGTGGAACCTTTTATCATTTTCCATCCAGATAGGGTTTCTCTGAGGACAAACCCGACATTTATGCCTAAGGTAGTGTCCAGTGTGGCCCTTAAACTATTCATTTGCCCACCTTTTACCCAAACCCACAGAATAAGGGTGAGAGACTTTTGCCTTCTTTGGATATACACAGACAGCTGCACTTCTACTTGGGCAAAACCAAAGCTTTCAGAAAGACTGAACAATTACTAGTGGCATATGCTGCAGGATCACAAGGAAAGGCTATCTCAAAGCAGACTATTTCAAAGTGGATAGGCCACTCTATTCGTTTTTGCTATTCACAACATGGCAAATCAGTGCCTAAGGGCATTAGGCCACATTCAACCAGAGCAGCAGCCACTTCAGCAGCCTTCCTCAAAGGAGTACCAACCAAAGACATTTTAGAGGCTTCAACCTGGAGTTCAGTGTACACTTTTACAAAGAACTATCACTTACTACTCTACTCTAAATTCAGGGCAGGCTTTGCCACTGCCGTTCTGCAGGGCCTCATAGCCGCTCCTAATCCTATTTAGCTCCAGCCTCCCAACCTTAGCTTTGGAATTCAACCCAATTGTAATGCCTGCAACAGTGAAACACGATGAACATAGTATAGTTGTGTACCTACCATAAATGTAGATGTTCGAGTGTATTCACTGTTGCAGTCCAGGTTACTCTCCCACCATCCCCCTTATCTTTGCTGGAACTTATATGTACTTCTCTATTCTATACAACCTATGTGGTGTATTTGCTTGTAGATGAAGGAAAAATTTACCTTGGTGCATGCATGCTTTATTGACATATTTTTAGCCTACCCTTTTGGGGGCACCTGAAATCTGGGGCAAGAAAAACTGAAGAAAATGGCGTTGGCTGCATCTTTTATACCCCTGGCGCACTGATGTCAGGGAAGAGGCGACAGCAACCAACGCCAGACCTAGACTTTGGAATTCAGGCCGACTGAGGGTAGCCTGCCAGCAGGATAACCCAATTGTAATGACTGCAGCAGTGAATACACTCTAGCATCTACATTTATGGTAAGTACACAACTGTACTCTCTAGCTTTGATTCTAAAATAGTTGACTGACTTTTGAAACTCCTGTCTACCCATCTTGTTGAAACTTCTGCTTAACCAACATCAGGAATATGGTAATTCTATTGAGGTTTTTTTTTGTGTGATACTCCTGGAGTTTCGACTGTTATGCACAATTACCACAGTGGTTGTTTCCATGGCATGTTTTTCTGCCAGAGATTTTTAAGCTTGTAGTCTTTGTGTTCTCCCTCTCCTCATCCTGTCATTGAAACTTGAAGGGCATTCATAAAAAAGAATGGAAAGGGTGTCTTTATCCCTCTTTTCCTGATGCTTAGTAACAGAAAACAGGAGTATTATATGTCTGTGATTTTTTTTACCTGATAATCTTTTGGATTTTAGGCACAATTGTCAGTTTGTTCTGGCATGTTCTGTCTCAAATGTTAAAGGTTTTATTCTGTTACTGTTTGTGTGGCAAAAAAATGGCCTCATGAGACAAGCATGCAGTGTGCTTGCAATTCCTGGTCCCAGACCACCATCCATATGCTTACTTGTAATGTAAGACGTTTGACAGCAGTGCCTACCCAGAGCCGACTTCCCTCTTCTGTAGATTCCTCAAATTTAAAAGGTTGTTGAGGTACCCCTTGGTACTCGTTCATCAAACCCTGGATCCTTGAGTGTATTGAGGCTGTTGGCTGGGAGCCTTGATGTTGGATGCTTTGGTGTAGGTGTGCTTAACTGTTTAGATTATGGTGTTCTGCTAATGCTGCTCTGCCTCTGGGTTTGGATAGCAGTGACAGCCTTGGGCAAAACCTAGGACAAGGGATATCACTGTGTTCTTCATTAAAGACTGCTGTTGAAAAGCTTTCGGCAGAGTCTTTAAATGTGATTCAAGTATTTTAGTTCTCAGCAGCTTCCACCATTGGACTCTCTATTTATTATATTTTACATTTATTAACCGGGAAATTCCAACTGGACAAGGTCCATTTTCAGTGGAGGCCCGGGGAGAAAAGCTCCGTCATCAAGTTATACATATACAGTACATCCAGCATAATACACAAAACAGGTTACATCATGTGTGCTGAGCATGGTAGTATAACACGAAATTAATAAAACACTCCAGGTAAAAGAAGTTATAGAACACAGGAAAGAAGACAATGTCAGTTATACATTGGTAAGAGAAAAAATATATCAAGTAAGATTCTACAGTTAAAAGTACCCTTTCAGATGAGTAAGCCTGCAGGGGATTAGAGATCCAGCATGTGAACAGAGAGGAGTTTGGGGAGTTAATAGTAGTATGGGTGGGGTTATGTGATACAAGGGCATAACCAGACACTAAGAAGGTGTGATTTGAGGGAGTTTTTGAATATGGATGTGGAGGGAGCAGTGGACATGGATAGGGGAAGAGAGTTCCAATTTCTGGCAACAGTGTGAGAGTAGAGCGCTTTCCCTGCATTATTGTTAACCTTGGTGATGGAGAGAAGAGATTTTTCACTGGATCTTGGTACCCGTTTGCAGTATAGACAGTAAGTAGGTTTAATAATGAGGGTTTTTTTCAGGATATTTGAGAATATTGTAGGCTGTGCCCAGATGGTGATAGTTAAGTAGCTGTGGTAGCTCAAGCCATTTTAGTTCTTTTAGTGCAGTATAGTGATGGGTTCTGTAGGTTGAGTTAGTAGCAAACTTGGCTATTTTATTGTAGCATGATTCTAGTTTGTCTAGGTCACATTGTCTGATTTGGGTAAAGAGTGGTGCTGCGTATAATAGAGTTGAGAGTAGGTGGCTTTGTGCAAGAGTGAAATTTGCTTTTTGTGAGAGAAAGGACTTATGCCTGTATAGGAAGCCTAGTTTTATGGTACGTGAGATGTGAATATTTAAGTGGAGATTATTTATTACAATGCCCAGAAGTTTGGTGTGGTTAAAAGGGGAGATGGTGGTGCCGTCCTTAGATGTTATGGTAAAGGAGAGGGGTTTTTTTTTTTGATCTATTAGGGGTAAATAGCAGTTTTGTCTTTTTGGGATTTAGAATCAGTTTGATAACTGATATCCAGAGTTAAAGGTATCTTGAGTGAGTGCATGTAAGGTGGTGGGAGATGAGGCGGAGCAGATCAGGGTTGAATCATCCGCATATTGTATGAGTGTGGCATGTTGTGTAGAGCTATTGAGGTTATTTGTGAAAAATAGAGAACAATAGCGGGCCCAGTATAGAGCCCTGTGGGACTCCTATGGTGGTTGGAAGTTGTGTAGACAGAATTCCTTTCCACTGGACTTGATTGTTGCCTGTCAGATAGGTAGCTTCTGAACCAGGCTATAGTAGAGGAGGTGAAGGATAAATGATGTTAGAGTGTCTAGTAGAATGGAGTGGGAGACCATATCAAATGTTTTTGAGAGGTCTAGGAAAATGGCCAATACATATTTATCATTTCTGTGAAGGTTTATATGATTAGTGAAGGATAGAAGGGCTTTGGTAGTGCTGTGATATGGACGGAAACAGTGTTGTGTGGTAGATTGTGTGTGTTAAATGTCATCACTTGCAAGTGGATGCATTTCTCAAGAATTTTGGATAAGAGGCTAAGGATGGCAATAGGTCAGTAGTTGGAAAATTCGTAAGAATTGCCTCCTTTATGGAGAGGAATCATGTGAGATACTTTCCAGAGTTTGTGTATGTAGGATTCTAGTATGGAGCGGTTGATTAGGATGGAGACAGGATATGATCGGGAGTCACTAGCCATTTTTAGGTATGCACCAGGTATGTTATCAGCTGCCAGTGTGGTTGGCTTTAGGAGGAGTTTTTTGATAGTTGAGGTTAGCACAGGTAATAGGCTGAAAGAGGGAGTGATGTGGGATAGGTTAGGTTGTGATTGAGTTAGACTGTTTTTGGTTATTTGACTGGACAGGGCTGAGATGGATTTAGTAAAATGGTTATTAAATTGGGAAGCTATGTCTAGGGTATTGTTAGTAAAGCTGGGTGCTGGAGTAGTGGTTTTGCCTGGCTTTAGTAGGGAGTTAATGGCATGCCAGAATTTTTGTGGATTATTTGAACATTTCCTTTGGACGCTAAGAAAATAGTTTTGTTTGTTTATTTTGGATTCAGCCTTGGCCTAGTTTCTAAACTGTTGATAGTATTGCCTGGAGCTAGGGATTTTCAGTTTTCCAGGCTTTATCTCTAGCTGTTAGTAAGGTTCTGGTGTCCCTATTTAGCCAGGGTGCGTAGTTGGCTTTAACTCTGATCTTTCTGCTGGGAGCTAGACTTTTAAGGATGTTAGAGAAGGTAGTATTGAAGTATTCTTCTGCCTTGTCTAACCCAATTGTCCATAGTGGTTCCCAGTTGCAGTGGCTTAGGACAGTATTTAGGTATTGTGGGGTAAGGTTACGGTCATGTTGTACGAATTTGTAGACTACTGGTTTGGGGTGGTTGGAGTGTTTGTGGAATAGGAAGGTGGGGAGATGATCACTTAGGTCATCTGGGAGACAGCCTACTGTATAGTTTTGTTTGGGATAGTTGGTTAGTGTCTAGTATGGATTCTTTTTGTTTTTTTCATCTATTCTAGTTGGTTCTTCAATTAATTGAGAGAACCCATATAGATTGATGTGTGTAGAGGGGCTGCTGGAGTTACAGGCTGCCCAGTCAGTGTTAAGATCTCCTAGTAAGATTGTTTCCTGAGGTAGATTGTCCAATGTAGGATGTCTTCTATTATGAGTGAGTTGTTGCCTGGAGGTAGGTAGCAGCATATTATATTGATGATCTTTGTGTTTCTTATGGCTAGGACAGAAAATAGGACTTCAGCATTTTGAAAAGTGGGTGGTGTGGTGTGCAGGAGCTAGAGGTTAAGGGTGTTTTTAATGAGAATGGCTACTCCTTCTCCTTTACTCTTTTTGTTCTATCAGATCTAAGTGTATTGTACATGTGGAGAGAAAGTCTTCATCTTGGATACTGGGTTTAAGCCAGGTCTCTGTAATGGTGAGTCCATCAGGGTTGTGGGCTATGAATGCATGTAGATCTGTTAGCTTGTTGGTAATACTTCTTATGTTGAGATTTAGGATCAGCAGGTCAGGTGTTTGTCTGGCTGAGAGGGGCCCTGGATTTGGGTGAATGTCACCAGAGGGTAGCAGAGTTTGTAGGAATGTCAGTATGTTTTTTTATATTGTTTGTGAGCTTGGTCTATCAGAGGTTTTTTTTTTTTAGTGTGGTGAGATGGTGTCATTGTTTTTAGTGAGTAATATGTAGTTGTAAGATTTATGGTTGTGGGGCAGATGTAGAAGTGTGAGTGGGTTTGAGAGGATGGGGGGTAGTGTGATAGGAGTAGTGCAGCGGTAAGTCTGTTTGTAAGGAAGTTAGGAATGTTAGCGATAGTAGAGCTAGTGATAGGGATGAGTGTGGGTAACATATTACTTTGAGTGAGTAATACAACTAGGATTCCTGGTTGGTTGTGTATGAGGGTAGAGGTGTGTTGTATGGGAATGTGTTGTTGGGAGTGGGATCAGTGTGGGATGTAATTGGATTGGAGAGTGGGGGGAGGTAGGATGAGTCAGTTGGGCTAGTTGTTAGGGGAATTAGGGGTTGGACTACTGGTCAGGTGATTAGGGGTTAGAATAATAGTAGTAGTAGTGGGGGTGGGTGAGAATTGAGGGCAGAGAGAGGAGCAGAGCAAGCCCGAGCGCAGCGGGCTAACACTGACTCCAAGTGTTTCTTTAGGCTTTGGTAAGTATGTAGTGTTTTCTTAAATGGTTATATGTTAAACTGAATTTTTAACTGTGTAACTGTATGTTTGCACTAACTTATAGACTGTTATAGGCACAAAGTATAATTTTCTAACATTATTAAAAGGATATAGAATTAAAGCTGGGGTTAGTTACAGATGAAACAGGAGAGGAAATGAAATGCTATTTTATAGATTTTAGTATTTCTCAAAAGAAAATTGACTTTAGTTTGGAGGGGGGGGGGGCACTAACTGGAGAGCATTATACAGCTGTTTATTCCTGGTGATGTACTCATCAGTACAGAGGTTTGCTTAAGGAACATTACAGCAGAAATGTACTAATACACTCACTAACATTTGTTTAAGTTAATGCAGGCAAGGTATTTTACTGTTTAGACACTTGGAAGTTAAGCACCTACATTAGTGTTATTTTCTTTAGTTGCAGGACAAGTGTCTGTGGGTGCCCAGTGCTCAAGATAAGTTTGAAATTTCCACTGCTTGATATGGGGGCAGAGACCTGCTTGACCTGATAGGTGGTTTGGATTACTGAAAGAAAAATAGAAGAAAAATGTAAGAGAGCATTAGGTTAAGACAGGACATACTGTGTGACCAGTCAGATTGGACTTACTTTACCAATAGTCAACAACAAAAACATCAGGTAATGGTTATTCCTGCTTCAGCACCTGATAACATAAAATCATTTCTTATGGCAACATACAAAAATATAATGCAAGTAATATGTAAAGCAGTTCTCTACTAAATTAAGCAAGATAACACTTTCAATTTATTTAAAAACTAGTCAATGCAGTTAGAGCAGTGGAATGCAACATGTGAAATAGCCTTCTGGCTCTATAACCGTAAACAAGGAAAACATAACATATCTAGGTGCATATGTGACAACAGTTCATTAAGCAGAATTATCTAAAGGCATTCTGCAGTGTTAAAAAAATAACAGAAACATAGTATAAGCTGTTGTACTAAAGAATTATATATTAAACCACAATGTACAGCATACCTTGAATACAAAAACTTACAGAAAGATGATTACACACCAGTGGAGACAAACAACTGCTGTGGGATGTGAAACAAAAAACAAAATGGCACCCTGGGTTTAAATTACCTCAGGCTATCCATTGCAGAACAAGAGCTGGAGGAGGAAGGGGTAAAGACTACATGGAAGGTGAAGGCTAGCCAGTGGTTAAATGAACTCTGCAGACACTCACTGTGAAGTGCAAGAAGAATAGAAGCCACTCTGAACCTAAAGAAAAGGTATGCTACTTTGCACAGTCACTCTACTTTATACTGTAAAATCAAGGCAAGTGTAGACATTATCTAATTTTACCCTGATTCTTAAAAGGATTTAGAATTAAAGCTGGGGTTAGTTACAGATGAAACAGGAGAGGAAATGAAATGCTATTTTATAGATTTGAGTATTTCTCAAAAGAAAATTGACTTTAGTTTGGGGGGGGCACTAACTGCAGAGCATTTTACAGCTGTTTATTCCTGTTGATAGGTTCATAGGTAGGTACTAGGCTATCAGCCCAAGGGCCTATGTAAGCCTAGCCAACAAGGTTCCCTGGCCTATGCCACCCAAGAAAGTTATTTTCGTGTGCCACTGTCGAGCAGAGATGCAGAAGTGATCCCGGGGTGTATTTCCTATTTCCCATCCACTTATCAAGATTTTTTTTGAAGAGTGCTAATGAAGAACTTTGCTTCACATAGATGGGTAGCCTGTTCCTGAGTATGGGAGGTCTGTGGGACTGGAATCTATCCCTACAGCATGTCCTGTTTATTGTGGTGACGAGGTTTAGGTCACTAGAGCATGTAGCTTGGAGAGATTGGGATTTCTTTAGGTATAGCATGTCCAACAGCTCTGGGTTTGACATAGCTTTATATGTTGGGCGGAGATCACCTTGGAGTAGGCGATATGCTACAGAGTAAAGCTGGAGTTTTTCGAGCCGGTCAGTGTAGGGTATTTGTTTGAGGCCAGTAATCCTCGTTGTGAGGTACTTCAGTGGCCTTTCCAGCTGCTGCAGATGTCTTGTGAGGTACATTCCAAAAGGGGCGTTGTACTCTATAATGGGTCTGAGTGTCGAGTAGAGGGGAACAATGACCTCGTTTTTCCTGGATGAGAACCCTTTTATGATGAGGTGTGCCACATAGAAGGACTTCCTGACTACTGTGGCGATGTGATTATCAAAGGAGAGACTACTGTCCACCTGGGTCCCAAGGTCTCATCACACATTCGATGTTAAATAGATTGCTGCCCATGTGGTAGTTCATGGGTACAGAGTTTTTACCAAAGGGGATGACACTGCACTTTTTGGCATTGAGCTTGAGGCCATGGCTCTGACACCAGGCATCTGTCTCAGTGAGGCCCTTCTGTAGGATGTCCACATCATTTGGGTACTTGACTATGGCTCCTAGTTTGCAGTCATCTGCAAACTTTGTTAGCCAGAGGCCTTCTGTGTTAGCCTGTGCTTCAGCGAAGTAGATACCAAACAGGAGAGGTCCCAGGACGGAACCCTGCGGTACTCCACTTATCACTGCTTTGAGGTCAGATTTAGAGTCTGCAACTTTTATAGTGTGGGTTTTGCCAGTGAGCCAGTTGGCAACCCATCTTTTGATGTAGGGGATTTATACCTAGTTTAGTGAGTTTAGCTATAATTCCAGAATGGGGGATGGTGTTAAAAGCCTCGGCAAGGTCAAGATGGTCTGTGTGAACCACCTTACCCTCATCTGCGGCTTTTGTGACTGCCTCAAAGAAGTCGATCAGGTTTAGGAGGCATGAACTGCCTTTCACAAACCCAGACTTGGTGGGATCCAGAGTTTGGAGGTTACCAATGTCTTTGTTTATGAGTTCCATGAGGATATGTTCCATGGCCTTGCAGACCAAGTTCATTAGGCTAATATGTCGATAGTTCCCAGGATCAGTGGTGGCTCCCCCTTTGTGGAGTGGGATAACTGTTGCTGTGCACCATTCAGTGGGCACAAGGCCTGATGCGAGGCTATTATTGAACATGTTGCTTAAGTGGGGAGCCAGTTCGTTCTGAGGTTCATGTAAAACGTACCCTGGGATGTTGTCCGGACCCATGGATGCTGTGTTTTTGGCTTTAGAGTGAGCAGCTTTAGCCTGCGTAGTTGTGATTACAGGGACTCTGCATTCTTCCTCTATAGATATGGGCCCCTTAGGGTGTGAGGGGGGGGGCTAAAGTTCGCACTGAACCTATTTGCCAGGATGTTGGCAATATCAGTTGGTTCTGTAATTTTTGTGCCGTTGTGCTGTAACTCAGAGCAGATCTGGGTGTTGCCATCGAGATTCTTGATATAGCTATAGAATGCTCTGTGGTTGTCCTTAGAATTAATGGCAATTTTGTTTTCCTAGCTAGCTTTGGAGGACCTTATAAGGGATCTCAGCTTCTTACTGAGACTGACCAGGGAGCTCCTCCACTCATGGGATTTTACTCTCTTTTGCAACAGCTTCTTCCTTTTGTTGTACAGTTTGTTTATGGCAGGGGACCACCAGACTGGCTTCCTTTTTTTGGAGGATAGCGTCTTGGTTCTGTTTGGGATAGCACGATCCATGCACTCATGTAAGTGCTTATATAGTGCATCTGTGTAGGATTCAGCAGTTGTAACTGTATTGTCCATCTCCATGGGTGTCATGAAGTTCACTACTTCTGTCTTAAGAAGCATGAAGTTGGCTTTGGAGAAATGTTTTACCGTGGTTTCCTTAATGGGGGTTGGGGGCGGGATGTGGATATCAAGAGTGATTAGCGTATGGTCGAATCATACCAATGAGGAGTTGACTTAAGGTGTGGAACACCAGTCACTCATGTTGGCAATGGCTAGGTCTAGGATAATGTTGCCCCCTGGTGGGGGTGCGGATAAGCTGATCCAGGGCATTGGAGTTTATGAATTCCAGAATGCGTTGAGCTAAGGAGTTGGTACACAAGTAGTTTTCCCAGTTCATGCTGGGGTAGTTGAAGTCACCCATTATTAGAGTGTTTGATTGAACCCTAATATGTTCCAACACATCAAGAAAAGAGTAGTGGGAATCCTGGGGCATGGTGGGGGGGGGGGGGGTCTCTTGCAAGCTACAGTTTGGATTGCAGTTTTGCCCAGAGTTAGTTGTACTTTGATAACCTCGTATACATTATGCTGAGCAGTTAGCCTGGAGGTGTGGATATCCTTAATGAATATGGACACACCTCCGCCTTTGGTGTTTCGATCCAGGTTATATGGCCGAAAAGTGTGGTATGAGTTGTAGCCTGGTAGTGCAGGGGTGCTCTCTGGAGCCTTGAACCAGGTCTCAGTCACTGCACAGAAATCAATGTTCTCCATTTTAAGGAGTTCTCCGTGTGAGTGCATTTTGAGACTTAGACTTCTAGCATTGAGTAGCATTACCCTCAGTTTCTGCTTGCCTGTTATGGTGGTGAATTTTTTATTTGAACCTTGCCTAAAAAAGGCACTAAAGGGACAGCAAGAACCTTAGCCAGTATCCGGAATCTCATGGGTGACGGGTGCAGGCCATCTGTGGCAAAGCATTGTAGTCTGACGACCATGTCATCCCAAGCAGACAGATACTGTATCCCCTTAGAATGACACCAGAAGCTTAGCCAATTGTTGAAGTCAATCATTTTGTCCTTGTACTGCGGTATCATTCTGGGCGATGGCAGAATGCTACTCAGGGCTAGGGTCATACCTGCCTGGGCTACAAGATCGGAGAGCTCTTCCATGTCTCTCTTCATGTAGTCCAGGGGGGTACGTCTCAGGTCATTCACACCAACATGGACAATAACAGAGTCATATTTGTACTACTTGTGGAGTGACCTGAGTGTGTGGGTTATGTGGCGGATCCTGGCACCCGACATGCAGCTGACAGTAACCTTCTCCTTGTTTAGCCTGCTGAGTGGGACATCAGTTTGCCTGACTATAGAGTCACCTATGACTAGTGTGTTGGGTACATTGTTTTGCCTTATTGGCTGTGGTTGAGTGGTGCACTGAATCTGTGGGCTATGTGTCATTTGGGTCGTGTTGGGGGATGGAGGTTGCTTGCGGTTCTACTTTAGAAGTCTCTGTTGCTTAGACAGATTATTGAGAGCCTCCGCAAATCTTTTTGTGTTACTATGTGGATTTTGGTGGTGTAGATTTAGTGAGACTATGTGATGAGTGTGGTGTGATACAAATATTTACCTTCTCCTCATGAGTGTCAAGTTCAGTCTTGGTTGGAGAGAGCTTCATCTCCAGTTTGGCTAGATAAGTGCATCTCTCACAGGCTGTATTGTTGGGTGGTAGAAGGCAAGAGTTGTCTATGTACATGAGGCAATTTCTACATTGTCTCAAGATGCCCAGATTCATCAGATAGGAGAGAACACTGGGAGCTGACCCTTGGACATGCCTGAATAAAAAAATATTTTCCTCTAGATAAGTGACAAAAGTGAGTACAAGAGCTGTTTTTCTGTAAGCAAGTGAGAAAATAAGTACAAAAACTGTTTTCCTCTAGGTAATGAGTAAGGTTGAGTGCTATAGTAATAAATAGCTTCTTTAGTGCTTACAAGTTCTGAACAAGTGCTGAGCACAAATAAGCAAATTTAAGTGCTAAAACTAAGAATCTGTATCTGCACTAGACAAGTTACAGGACAGAAACAAGTGCAAATGCAGGCTTTGAAAATCAGAAAGTTGAGAGAGATGGAAGAGATTGCCCAAACGACAAATAACTACAATTTCTGGGCCAGAACCACTCCTTATGTGGTAGACATGTTATCTAGTGCTTACCACTCCCACTGATAAGCTAGAAGGCTTCCCTCCAATACAGAAAAGCTTGGGGGGCTCAAGCTTACATACATTTTGTACTCATCAGTACAGAGATTTGATTAAGGAACTATACAGCAGAAATGTACTGATAAACTCACTAACATTTATTTAAGTTAATGCAGGTAAGGTATTTTACTGTTTAGACACTTGGAAGTTAAACACCTACATTAGTGTTTAGTCTCTAGTTGTAGGACAAGTGTCTGTGGGTGCCCAGTGCTCAAGAGAGAAGTTTGAACTTTCCACTGCTTGATAATGGGGGCAGAGACCTGCTTTATGGTATATCCTTGAAACTTTTCAGAAACCTTTAAGGAGATTCTAGTTGTGACATGAATTTGCCCAGGTGGTCAGGTCCTTGTTTTGTTTCACCAATCAGATGGTAAACAGTAGCAGAATTGAGTCCTGGTCTAGACATCCTCAGAATTGGCGTATGCCCTGTGATCCCTCTAAAGTTCCATTCCTTGTCTAACGTGGAGCCCTCTGAAGTTGAAAGCCTGGATGAGGTGAAAATATTGGGAGCCAGAGTATCTTCACATTGGTGCCAACATTCTCCTTCTCCAGTTTTGTAAGGAGGCCTTAGTTGCCACCCTGCTTTGCTTGAGGATCTAACTTGTGAAGATCTTTACTGTTTAGTTTCAAATAGTCCTTCCAAGCAAGAGTTTTGCCTCCTATTCCTATAGTAATGAAGTTGGCCTTGAAAGAAAACTGGTGATTCTTGATGAGACATTGACAGCGACACTTGAGACTGATTGGAAGCATCAGTTTCTGAAGGGCTGTAATTTTGTGGGCTACTGTCTAGTGGCAACAGGATTTGAACTTGCCTTGGTGACATATCAAAGGCAGAAGACTTCACAGTGCTTTAGTGTACTGCCTTAAGACTGTGAATTTCATACACTGAGTCACTGAGGCACAAAAGGCACATTTCTCAAAAGCCTTGGATCTCTGAGCCACTAACTACACTGCATGTCTGATGGACGACTGGAGCAAGAAACTTTGTGAGAGGTAGCCTCTTGAGGTCTCTCTTCTGGAATTAAAAGACAAGGAAACAGCTACTTGAGAAGTTTTGCAAATGTGTCATTTACCAATAATCCTTGTGCTGTATATTTCATTTTGATGCATCCTACAAGTTAGCATTCAGGGGTCCATTGTTCATATCTAGTCTTCCAAAAAAGATTCCATACAAAACTGTGAGCTTTTCTTTCTTAAGATTATCTTTTACTGGTAGGGATGTACCACATCTCATCTTAGAACTGAAATAGAAAAGGGTCAAGAGGTGGCCTTTCACATATCAAATATGCTGAATCCTAAGACACAGAGTACACATCATTTGCTAAGAGCACCAAAACATGGACCCCACGAAAGCAGGGCCAGTCTCAAGCCAAAGACCAGGCAGGTCAGGAGGGATCCAGTAAACCTTAAAAGCCTGAACCCAACAGGACCAGTACCAAAGGCTCCTAGTAATCATTTTTACTTTTTGCAGGACCACCATTTGCAGAATTCTGCAGTAGGCTGGAGAATCATGATAAAATCTTGGGCCATCCAGTTTCAGAAACATGAGTGCATCACATATATGATCATTCATTGTTCCTAGTCCCTTCACCTTGCAGTTGAGACTGTCCTGACTTCTTGTTTCTTCTCCAGGAAAAAGTTCAGTTAGTTTTGTGTAAAAGAGCAATCATGCCAGTCCCTAATCAGAAGTTTGGGGGGAGTTTTGGAGATCAGAAAGAAAAAGGAATAAAAGACCAAGGGACCGTTGGTCTATTTTACTGCAGAATGTTGAGTTGCGTCAATCAGTTAGTTCCAGGCCTTAAGAAAAGAGCATTGATCATTGTCTGTTGCTCTGCCCTGTTCAAAGGGATTAATTCTGCATCTTTGATATTGATTTACTTTATTTTGCATTTGTTTACTGGGAAAGTTTGACTGGGCACATAGTTAACCTTTCAGTAGAGACCCATTGTAAAAAAGCTCCAAAAAAGAACACTTTATTGGGCATGTCATTTCATGTAGCCCATTGCAAACTTCCTCACTTCACTCTGGCAGTGTCAGAACTACCATTTCAAAATCTACCAACCTAAGTTGTCTTCTGCATTATGTCTCTTTACGGCGTGCTTAGACATGGCAGCCACCATTGTAGTGTGAAGAGAGAAAGTCCTGACTGCACCCCATCCTGGATACTGGAGGATTTGACAGGGGAAGGGTGTTAATGAGTAGTGGACACAGATTTGCCTGTCCTGGTATAAGGGGAAATGGTGAAACCAGATCATCCATTGTTACCAAGAAAGCTGAGGATTTCCTGTTTGGTCCTGCAAAGCCAGTGGTGATGGCCTTTTTACTGTTTTGTGTTGAAGCTAGACACAGAAGGGGAGGACTCTGTAGTTTCCTACATTGATGTGGGTACTCATGTCAGCCAACAGGGGTTATCGCCAGTTTTCAGAAAAGACCAGTTTGTTTAAATGATGGCCACCATGGTCAGCTCTCATCCTGCAGATGTGGGTAAAGACAAAATTGGGTGCTCTAGGAATGACTGGGCCAATGGATTGGCCTGAGGACTGATATCAAGAATTGATTCCCCCCTAAGGGGCTTGGCACCTGCCACTTTCTACAGCTGTAGGATGTATTCTAGAGCAACTGATGTCTTAGTGACAGTAGACTGCAACTTTTCAGCTTGCTGGGGGCAGTTGTGAACATGGGAGAGTCTTGTTTTGCAGTGTTCGAGGAGCAGAATAATGTTCTTGAAACTGAGTCTGGATACATTAATGAGTTGTGTTCTTTTCCTTAGACAGGGTACCAGTTCTGATTAGCACACATCTCTTCTGTGACATGTTGGCTCGATACTGGCCCTGTGCTTTCTCCACAGTCCTTTTTTCAGCTGCAGTTCTGGCAGTACAGTTAGCCAAGCTCAATTTGAGGATATCTCAATAGGCTTTGTTATCCTTTTGGTATCGATGTCTAGACAGTTTGGAGGACTAGGTTCTTTTGTCCACCAAAGTGTTGAAAGAATAGGAGTGGTAGCTTGATGTAAGCCTTTCCCAGGGGGTCTCATATGTTCCCAGAAAGCCAGTAGGGGGTATGCATTTTGGATTGCTCCAAGTTGGGGTAGGGAGCATATTTCTTCTTGAGGTTGACCCAAAAGGGATGTGATATAACCATGAACAAAGTTGTTGGTGGTGTAGATGAGGATAATCCACCTCAACCTTCCGTCTCTTTAAGATGTTTTCCATCGAGGTCCCTTGCTGATCCAGATGATCAAAACTACCCTGGTCTTTCTATGTTACCAACCAGGCTTTGACTCAGTACCATCTTTTTGACAGAAACCTATAAGTCCTTTAAGAGTGGGCTGGCCATCAATAATTGTTTCCTTGTTGTCTGACTCATTCCAATGGAACTTGACATCGAAGCAGGCACTCTTAATGTAGAAGGTTTCTCAAACTACAAATAGGAATTAAAACAAGACTGGAAGGTGTCTTCAGCCATTAAGATATCTCCAAACTAGACTTCATCACAATTCAAGGCTGTGTAAAATTATTGAAGTTTTTCACAAATACCAGATCTTGGGGGTGCAGTTCTCACTCATTTTCCCCGTCATGGAGCAGGAGGTAAATGTATGCCTCCCCGCCAGTCTTGCTTATTCAGTGAGTGCTGCTGTATCTCCAGAAAGGGGTCAGGGAGGTAGGTGTTGTTTGAAGCTTGGTCAATTCTGTTTGCTTCTTACGTTACAGGGTCTCTCCTTACTCGGGATATGGGTTGTATTCGGCTTCCAGGCAGCAGGTCCCCATCTAGAGAAGGCTGTCTCACCTACAGCGGTTTTAAAAGTAAGGTGTACTGGATAGAAATTGTCCTTTGTACTTAACGGTCTTGTAAAAGTAGTGTCACTCTTAAAGGGGGGGGGCAATGACCTTGTTTTACCACTGTGTAAATTAGAGTACTTGGAAGAAAAGTGGACCTATAAGGCACTGAAAGTTGTTTGGAATTTTTTTAGCAAATTTCCAATGGTGTATTGCAAGTCCGATAAAATGAATCTGGAGAATTTGTTCTTTATTGTGAACTGAATGCAGAAAGAGAAAAGGAAGGCCATATTTATTTCATACTTCATTTCCTGAGAAGTTCCTTTAAGTTTTGATTACTTGCTTTCTACCCACATCTGGAATTAAGTATCCTACTGCTGCAATCCATCTGTCTTTTATTTCATGTTTTTTAACCCTATGGCTTAAAAGGCAGTAGTCCAGATGTATGTAATGAAAACCTTTCTTAAAAGTGGTGGTCATCTGTGCCCACTCATTTGTTTCCCCTTCCCCTCCATGAAATATGAATTTTGTTTTGAAAAGACTTATCTTGCCTCCTTTTGCCAGTAATAAGCATTGCAGTCTATCCATCTTTTCCAGGACCTGGGCCAGTTTTGCCTCTGCAGTTTTCCAGGTCCTTCTGGATTCAGCATAATCTGTTTCCAACCTCTCCCATTCCTTTGGGAATTCTCCCATCTTACTGCATCAGTGAGACACAAACATAGGTAGTTGTCTACTCAGCTTAAATGTGGATATTCTAGTGTCTCCAGCATTGCAGTTTCCATTCCCACCACCTTCTGTCTTTCTCATCCAAGGGTTGGGGCGGAATTCTTTTTTTCCTAATAATCAGGATCCCTTCACCAGTAGTTTAGGGTTTAGGACCCTCTATACACTGGCTCAGTGAGGGATGATTGAGTGACTTGTTCTCCTGGCCTGGGTTCCAGTTTTGGGGATGGAAAGAAAGATCTGAGAACATGATAGAAGCCGACAGCACTTAGACAAGTGTCTTGAGGTCATGTAGAGGGCGTCTTTCAGGCCTGGTGGACAGGAGAAAAGTCTTTGGTATTTGAGCCAGCCAAGGGCTTGCACAACAAGGGAACAGTGAAGACACTTGAACATCTGGTCTGACTTTGATTCACAAGCCAAGTCTAATGCACAGTCTCTAGTTTTGCTTCCCAGTGTGGCTAGATGTTCTATTAAGTGTAGTTATGATGCTGGACATTTCTAGGGGTGCAGCGACTGGTTCAGTTATTCGTAGATTTTCATGGATTAAACTTCATCTTTTGCCTTTGGAAATTGAGGCTAAGTTGCTTGACACTCCTTTGGAAAGCCAGGATCATTTTGATTCTGTAGCTGCAGCTCATACCAAAACCGTGCAGGAGAAAGGTAGGGCCTTGCGGGATCTAAAATGCATCTTTTTCTCCTAATAAAGTTCTGAGAAATTGTACTGCTAAGGCTGGTTCTTTTGTTTAGAATCTAAAATCCTCTCATAAGGGTGAAACCTCAGAGAAGTTGTTTTCGGGGAAAGTGCTACCAGAGTTCAAGGGGTTCTAATCCTTCCTTAACAAACAAATCCCCTGCCTTGTAATTATCTGGCTCTTCATCCAAATTTATCCCTCCTCAGCCTGTCTCGGGTACATTTATCTCAAAACACTCTTGCTTTGCCAGTTTGGGAAATGATAAACTTAAATGGGTTCTGTCCATCATTCAGGGAGGATTACAAAATGTCTTGAAAGGCTTTCCCTCTTCCACCAGGGTTTCCTCAGCTACCTCAGATGTGTAAAGATCAGATGTATCTAGCCAGCATTTAATAATTAAACTCCTTTCACATGGGATACTTTTATACAAGGTATTTAGTGTCCATTGTACACAGATAACACTGCCATTCTACATATATATGAAAAGATAAATTAACAGTTTGTGATGTAGCTTGTATTCTGTTTCTTGTTTTGATTGAATGAATGAATAAATAACTAGTAGCTTCAGTGAATATTAGCTTGTTGCTGTCAGACTTGTACACTACAGCTCATTCCCAACCCGTCTATAGTCTCAATCTGTCTCGCAAACTCCCCAGTCTCATTCTGTCTCACACATGCACATACCAGTCTTTTCCACACATAGTCTCTTTCCAGTATCTGTTTCTCTGTCTCTTTGACACGCACACAATATTTCGGCTTGTTGCTTTTAGATTCATACAGTACAGCATGTCCCACCCCCACACCCATACACACACAAATAAATGTTCTTATTTATCAGGTGTCTATAAAAAAAGCAGTAGCCTTGACAGATGAGGGTTGTGGTTTGGGAATGAAATTTGCCAAAAGGGAAATTCCTGTTTTGACCTTTGGGGAAAATCTCATACCTGACTGAACTAGAGCTTTCAACTGCCTTCCAGTTAACCATGATACAATTCATACAAATAATTTCACTGTCCTTGGAGAGTGGTATAGCCTAAAGTCCAGCTTTTTTTTTTTCTAGTCTCCAGTGCTGATGCTTCTTGATGAAGCTGTTCATCTAAATGTGTGGTGCTGGCAGACAAATCCCAATATCTTTTATTTGCTCCTAGTGCTTTCATTTGCTGTAAACCTAAGAAATTAATAGAAACTTACCAGGAGAGTACATTTAAATAAATGATGTGAACCTGATGGGGGAACCAGTGTATATCTTCACAGATCCCAGTCAATACTATTTACATACGGGATGAAGCCGCGGTGGTACAGCGGTAGATTTGTTGCCTCACAGCAAGAAGTTCTCCTGTTAGATTCACAGCTGGAGTACCTTCTGTGTGGAGTCTGCATGCCCTCCCCGTGGTCAAGTGGCCTCTGAAAGATGTGTGAATGGGCGTGCCTTCGCTGAAGGTCAGGCTGGCAACTTGGCACCATAAAAAATCTACTGCCAATCATTAGCGGATCGGAGTTCCACTGTGGCAGCCCCTAACCGGGAAAGGCCGAAAAGACAAACAACATCACGCGGTGGTACAGCGGTAGATTTGTTGCCTCACAGCAAGAGGTTCTCCTGTTCGATTCATGGCTGGAGTGCCTTCTGTGTGGAGTCTGCATGCCCTCCCCGCGGTCAAGTGGCCTCTGAAAGATGTGTAAATGGGTGTGCCTTTGCTGAAGGTCAGGCTGGCAACTTGACACCATAAAAAAATCTACTGCCAATCATTAGCAGATCGGAGTTCCACTGTGGCAACCCCTAACCGGGAAAAGCCGAAAAGACAAACAACATCAAAATGCAGAGATGTGATTGGCTTTTGAAATCACGCAGGCTATTAATGCAACAGCCACTAGTTTGCTAGCACACTGAGCCATTTAAAACTTAAGCATTCAAGTGTTTTTATTAAAATGTTTAACCAGAAACAGATTAGTTACTGCAATCTGTGTGTGTGTGTATAACATACAATACCAAGTATCTGCAAAGTTCTTATTGCAAGTAGGAAAGCAAGCAAAAAAAAAAAAAAAGGCAAACTGGATGAGGAACAGCTGAAGCATTGCAATTGCTTTTCAAAAATTTCATATGAAAAGTGCATGTTGTAAACTGGTGCAGCAACATAATAAAGCCTTTGTTTGCAACAAGTATTTGTGACAGTTATTTTAATGTAGCAGTTTGAAAACACTGAGAAGCATATTCCTCCCTAGGGTATTGGGAACTGTTTTGTCAAAGTATGTTTGACATTTAGGCTGCATAACTTAGATTTCACAGTGTTTTCGTATCGGAAGCAGAGTTAATCTTTTACAGTTGACAAATGGCAGAGGTTAGAAAAAAGAAATAGCCTTTACTTGCAAACAGAGAATACAGAAAGTTGCCAGAGTATCATTAATTGGAACACAAAAAAATACGTCCTAACACCACCACTAAACAGTACATTGAAACAGGGTACATTGAAATGTGAGGAAGGGATAACTGGAGGGCCATGGTATACCTTAAAACAAGGTCAGTGTCATGAAATACAAGTTTGCAAGAAAATGAGTACCACCGTTGACAAATAGAAAATAGAGTTTGTGCATGTCAGGTGATGGTATGTCATATACTGCCTTTGCATTTCTTCTTTTGTTGTCATGACTTTACCTGTGCTGTGCATGCCATGGCAGATGTTGCTGAGCATTATACAACAATTCTGTAGACTTTTTGACCAAACACTGGTGCACTTGGCATTATTCAGTATAGCCTACATCAAGCAATAAAGTTGGACCAACTCCTGATACCTAGTGACCTGCTTTATTAAACAGACATGCTTCAGTTGTCTTTTGGTATTATGGACTTTATTTGCCAGCTGTAACAGTATTTTTAAATACAGTATGTTTTTGACAGTTTAGTAACACAGCCTTTGAAGCTCACATTAGAAGTGAAAGCATGTGTTTTGTTTTCATTTTAAACAAAAAAAGCTTTCTTTTTGTTTGAATGTTTGTCCATTTTTACTAATGAAGATATATCAGTGTGTTATATTTCTAAGAAAAACGCTGAAAGGCAGATAAAAGCCTGCGGTAATGTAATGTAATATAATGTGATAGCTGAAGAGCTAAAACAACAGTTCTAAAACAATATAAACTTCAAAGCAGCCTATGAAGGCAACAGTTTAAACAGCATAAACTCCAAAGAAGCCGGTAATAGCGTAAAATGATTTAATTTCCGCTTTTGTCACGCCTTCATCAGAATACAAAAAATACTACTACTAAAACACTTTAAATAGCCATTCCAATCAATCAATTAACATTAAATAAAACTTAAAATACAAGTCACAAAACTGCATTTATAAAAAGTAAGTCTTTAAATCAATGCCTAAACCTTTATCAATATTTAATTTACGATCTTTTAAAAAACATTTCACATTGATGCTCTCATTTAAGCCTGGATGAATATCAGACTTTAATCATCCAGGCTTAAATGAGAGCATCAATGTGAAATGTTTTTTAAAAGATCTGCCTTTCAGCGTTTTTCTTTGTGCTTTTTGGGCGTTCTTTGTGTGTTATATTTCTACATGTATTCTGTGCATCTCCTAGGTTCCTAAAGAAAAAGATGAAATGGTTGAACAGGAATTTAATCGTCTCCTTGAAGCAACGTCGTACCTCAGTCACCAGCTAGATTTTAATTTCCTTAACAACAAGCCAGTTTCCTTAGGGCAAGCCTTAGAAGTGGTAATCCAGTAAGTAGTTACTTGAGTACTGTGTTTATGTAAAATGAGAAGTGAATTTAGGAATTCAAATGTGTAATTACTGAGCATCTGTGTATGTAATATTTTTTATAATGCACTTATTTTAAAAGGGTCCTCTGCAGCAGGTGAACAAGTGATGTAATTTTGTGGCATTTCTTATATTCCCCTAAACATGGAGTCCCCACACTTGCATTTTGTGTGCCCATTTTAACCCTTGCATGATATTTGCTCACCAGGGTTAGGAGACGCATATGCTCCAGTGTGCTTTTTTCCCTTAGCCTGTCACCCAAATTGCATCTCCTCTTGGCACATGTCATTTACACATTTACACATTTCCTGTGTTTGGTGTTTTAGAAGCAAATACCCCATGTCCATGACTGGTTGTCAGGATTATCGCAGACTGTTTTATTAACTTGGGAATTATCACAGTGTAATATATTGCTGACACTGACAGCACTTTCAGCCCATGACCCACTTTGTCAGAAGTAAAGCATTTATCGTTACCCCATATGAGAGTTGTCCTAACAACAGGGTTAGAAGTGTCCAGAGATGCCAGTAAGGAGCACATACATTAGAATGCGAGATGCATAAAGATCAAGATAGTCTTTTATGACTCTCTCCTTTTCTGAATCCTTTGCTTTATTAGTGACCTGTGTTCCATTACCCAAGTAGTTGTCCATGTCCTTGTTTTGGGCTTGTTCAATTGATTAGTAGTTGCCTTTATGGTATCTGTTTAAGAGTGAGACCCAGCATCTGTTCTCGTACTTCACTTGTTTAGTTAGCTGGAGTTGACACTGTCAGATGAGCAGAACTCGTGTCATTAATGCATGTTTCTGTATCTGGGAAAACAGAGGCTTCCCCTGTTCTGAGTTGTTGATCATTTTCTAATAAGGTTTGAATCATTTTTCGCCCATGTTGAGGCCTCTGCCTTCTACTTCCCTGCTTTGGACATTGATTATCTGTTTGATATGTGGAGTAGGGGATGTGAGAAGGGGTGTGCGAGTACATCTTGCAGTAATTAGCTCTAAGGTCAGTGCAGTCTGCCTTCTGTAGCAGTGCCTGTGAATGTATTTCTCTCTTGCTTGCCAGCCCAAATCCATCCATGGTTTCATTTGAGCAGGTTTTA
>NC_056727.1:1249776221-1249958958 GCF_019279795.1 Protopterus annectens
CAGGGCAGACCACGGGTGAAATCAAATCAATATCAACAGAATGCATGGGGCAAGAGACGTTGAGTTACAACAATTCTCCCAATAATGATGACATACTGGTCTCCCTGGTTGCAAGTGAACAAGGTTTGTGTAGTGTTCACACATTTGACAGTTTTAGCATATACAACTACACAGACATGAATATCACTAAAGACTTTTTTGAATTATTTACTAAAGGGCTACAATTTGTACCTAGTAGGCCATCTTTTCTCCCTAGGCTTTTAATTGAACTTAAACTGTTCGTAAGAAATTTAAACCTAACTGCAATTTTCAAAAACCAAGCCCCACATGAAACTGCCCTTGTTAGAAGCAGCACTTTTAACCCCCCGGTCCATCCTAAATTAAAAATGTTTGAGGAAATTATAGAAAAAATTTTTAGGGACAACTTAGCCAAAAACAAAAACAATGGCTCCATTAATTTCCCTGAACACTTGCAGAATGTGGTTAATAATTTAAAGAAAAACAAAACCAGAGTAATGAAGCCGGACAAGGGAGGGGGTATAGTTCTTATGAAACAGCTTGAATATGAGAACTATATCTATGGTTTATTGCAAAATATTAACATCTACGAACCTAGCTCGTTGAATGAGCTCAATATAGCAGTGAGTAAAATTAAATATTATATACATGATTTACTTTTGCAAGGATTCTTGGATGAGAAAACTCATAACTTTTTACTTGTACCTAAACCTAGAACAGCTGTACTTTTTGGTATTCCCAAAGTGCATAAGGGCCTGACTCCTTTAAAATTTCGTCCTATTGTATCGGGAACAGGTAGTGTGACTGAATCCCTTAGTAAATTTATTGATTTCCACTTGAAAAAATATGTAACACGGTTAGATTTTGTTTGTAAAGATTCTTGGGAATTCTTAACCAATATAAACCAAGAAATGGATAATTCTAACCTGTTTATGATCACAATAGATATTGTTGAATTATTTCCTAGCATACCGCACGAGCAAGGTATGGACTGGTTTGGGGAAGCTATTGTTAAGGAATCAGGTCTAAATAGTGATTTAGTTAACACAATAGTGGAATTCATGAGAATTGTGTTGCATAATAACTTTATACACTTCAATGAAGAATTTTACAAACAAAAAAGTGGGGTGGCTATGGGTGCTCCATGCGCTACTGCCTATGCAAATATAGTCTTGCACAAGTGGGAAAAGGAATTCATCCATAATACCAGCTGGAAAGAACACATCAAATTTTATAAAAGGTTTTTGGACGATATCTGCATTCTATGGTCAGGTACAGAACAACAATTTCTAAGTTTTATTGATTATCTGGGGAACACCACTAGTTTTCTCAGATTTACTTACACTTTGAGTAATAAAAGTTTAAATTATTTGGACATCACACTAACGAAAAGATCTAACCAAAAAGGCTTTACTTCACAGATATATAGGAAGGAAACACACTGTAACGCATATTTACATTTCGACAGTGGTCATCCTTGGCATATCAAAAAGGGTATTATTAAAGGACAGCTGGTGAGAGCGTCCAGAATGTGTAGTACGGACAAACTATTTCAGGACGAGGTAGAATTTTTAAGAAAAGCATTTCACAGCAGGGGTTACCCATTTAAATTGTTTCAGGCCACATTGGATGAAATTGTTCACAGAAGAGAAAATTATCTTAAACCTTTGTTAGGAACAGGTCCAGTATTATTTAGCAAGCATTATGCTGCAAAGTGTGATATGCACAAGAATTTTGTATATACATATTCCCAGGATTCCTTATTGATTGAAAACACTATTAAGAATTTATGGCCTATGATTGCGTTACAAGATGAATTTAACAAATTATTCCCTGAACGTATTTCCTTCATCAGAAAAAGGAATATTAATTTGAAGGGAATATTTGAGCAAAACATGAATTCAGCAGAGAAGCAACAAGGTTTAGTAGTAAAAAGAAAAGGGACCTTTGCATGTGGTAGATGCAAACAGTGTTCATATCTTATTAACAAAGAACAAGTTTACATCCCCTCATGTAAAAGCACGTTGTATGCTAAGGGCAACTACAATTGTAATTCATCGGCTGTGATATACATAGGATTCTGCCAGAAATGCCCATCTTTTTATGTGGGCAAAACTGAGAGGCAATTGAAACGCAGAATATATGAGCACATAAATGACATCAAAACAAAGAAAGAAACAAGTGCTTTTTACAAGCACTCTCTCAGTTGTAAGAACATGACATTAAAGTTTTTTGTAGTTGACAATGTAAAACAGGATTTGAGAGGGGGAGACTGGGAGACAATACTTGGCATTAAGGAATTAACTTGGCAACTAAAACTCAATGCAACTAAGCACCCAGGCCTAAATGAAGGGATAAGTATAGGTGACATTCTTAAAGCTAGAAGAAACAGGATCAAATGAAACACCTTTGCATTGTTACAGTTTATAGATATATTAACATCAATGCCTTTGAATTTGGTGATTTATGGCTTTTTAACTGGTTTAGCTACTCTTTAGAAGCAATGGACATGAAGAATGTTTGATTTTTTGGTATCAAAACTGGTGCTAATTTTACCCCAAATAGAAAGTATGGTATTTTAATATAGGTTTGCAATGCATTTTGTATACAAGGGGTTTATATAAAGCATTAAGTGACATTTTAAGATTTTCTACAGTTAGTTACATGCACTTTTGCTTTTTTATTAAGCTATAATAAGATTGGTTAGTAAAACAACAGCTTTTAACGTTTTTAAAGAGTAGAATTACATTCTTTTAGAATGCATACATTTTTAAGTGTTTTTTTTTTTTTTTTTTTTTTTTTTCTAACATTCAATTGATGGTAATGATTCAATTAATTTAATCACATGAGCAGGGTTGGTTCAGTTTAAATATTGAGGGATGCAATAACCTAACACACTTGAAAAAGCCCGTTACGAACGGGCGAAAGCGCTTGTGGTTACTGGAGTGTTTTATCTCGTTGTGGTGCAATAAAAAGATTTGTCAACTTATCCTGCTCGTCTAACTTGTGCTTAAAATTTTGGAGCAGTCAAAAAGTACTGAAGTGGTCATTTGTCTGCAGTAGTGTTCTGTGTCAGTTTACGGAGAGTACAGTGCCTTTCTGCCTGGTGGGATTCGTGGTATCTTTTAGTTATGTACTTACCATAACTTTAGATGTTTGGGATCCATCTCGCCTACATTCCCAATAACCCACCCTCCTTCCCCCTTCCTTGGAGATCAGAGGATATCAGAAGGTCCGAATCCTGTGGTTTCATCTTGAAACATCTAACAATGTTATATAAACAAGTTGTGCATGTGTGCATGAATGCGGACAAACAAGATCTGGGGGATTAGTGGTGGTGCATCCTGGGATAAGAAATAGCTCAGCCAATAAGAGGCCTCGCTCTATAGCATAGCGTGCCGAGTTGGCTCCGAGCTAACTAGAAGAACCGTGGCGGACATGGATCCCAATAGTTGCAGGACCATTCTGGCTGGGGCTTTGGATCTGGGAAGTAAGGCTCGAACTTGAGCCTGTATGGTTTGTATCCTGTCTGTAGGTAGATAGACTCGCATTCGGTTTGAGTCTATCTCTACCCCTATGAATCTTATGCGTTGAGATGGCCCATCAGTACAGAATGTAGGCGAGATGGATCCCAAACATCTAAAGTTATGGTAAGTACATAACTAAAAGTTATATACACTTACCATAAATGTAGATGTTCGAGTGTATTCACTGTTGCATTCCTGGTTTCCCTCCCTCCAACAACCCTGGTTTCTCTCTATATATATATATATATGTATAATCTCTCTATGCCTTTTACTCCCCCCTTTCAGGGGTATTGGTATTTACTTTTTACTGGTGGCGTTTTCCTCCACCATAACTTAGCTCCCTGTTGGGGGGCTCCTGACATTTGGGGCAAGAAAAACTGATGTAATGGCATCGGCTGTCTGCTTTTATACCCCTGACGACCTGACATCAGTCCTGGAGCGACAGCAACCGACGCAGAAATACTAAGTCTCTGATATTCTGGCCGACTGAGGGCTACCTGCAGGCTGATAAACCCAAGTGTGATGACTGCACAGTGAATACACTTGAACATCTACATTTATGATGTGTACAAAACTGTACTTTCCAGATGGTCATGCTTCAAGTCGATACTTCCGTTTTTAGGGAAGGACATTTGTATGTGCTCGATAGATCTGGATGCGTACTACCACATAAAAATGGCAAGACCATCCAGGGATCATCTGTGCTTCCAGCTGGGAGCCAATCATTACCAGTTTCGAGCCCTGCCCTTTGGTCTCTCTGCAGCCCCCAGAGTGTTCAAATGTATGGCAGTGGTCACGACTCGCCTGAGACATTTAGGATTCCAGGTGTTTCCGTACCTAGACGATTGGCTTCTCACCGCCAACACCAGGCATCAGCTCATACAAGCCAGGGACACCACTCTTTCACTCTGCAGTCATTTGGGCATTACAGTAAACTTCCGAAAAATCTGCCTTGTTGCCATCGCAACATACTGTTTTTATCTGAGCAGAATTGGACACCACCACCACTTTGAGACTTCCAGCAGAAAGAGTTTTACTACTCCGTCAGCAGGTCCACGATGTCATATCTAAAAACAAAGCTCCAGCATCAGAAGTACTAAAATTGTTAGGCATGATGACAGCTGCAGTATTAGCCATACTGTTGGGTCGCATGCACATGCAGATTCTCCAATGGCTGTTGTTCACTCAGTAGTCTTACCAAGAGCTCCCAATGTCTCTTATAATCACAGACACATGCAAAAAGGATATTCAGTGGTGGTTGACCTCTTTTCATGTTATGATAGGTCGTCCTTTTGTTCTACCCCTACCAGCGGCCACAGTGACCACGGATGCTTCCCTGATAGGGTGGGGAGGAGCATTTTCAGGGAAGCACAGCCCAAGGCACATGGACTGAACAGGAGACGCATCTGCATATCAATGTCCTGGAGAAGAGAGCCATACTTTGAGTTGCAGTACTTCCAGGACTGTCTTCCTCTGGGAATAATTGTGATTCAGACGGACAACATGTCAGTGGTCTGGTACTTGAAGAAAACAAGGAGGAACCAGGTCCTACCCCCTTTGTCACAAGGCCCTAAGAGTATGGCAATTGGCTACATCCACCCAGTGCTTTCTGTCAGCAACGCACATCCCGGGGAAATCCAACGTGATAGCAGACAAGCTGAGCAGAACAATTTTATTGCCTCATGAGTGGTCCCTGAAGAAAGAAATAGTGGACAGAATTTTCCGCAGGTGGGGCCTTTTTGCCAACCACATGAACACGAAATGCAGAAGCTACTTTGCCCTGATTCCCACTTCGGAAGAAGCCCCAAGGCACGCACTCGTACACGAATGGCCTCCGGATCTCCTCTGTGCATTCCCACCAATTCCGTTGATATCCAAAGTGCTACAGAAAGCAGAAGCCATGGGAAGGACCATCATTCTAATAGCCCCTCATTGTCCTCATCAGATTTGGTTCCCCTTCCTTCGACTTCATCAATTGGAGGACCCTTGTATTCTGGACCCAGTTCCAGATCTTCTGACGCACTCGTCAGGGGATCTTCGTACCTCTTTTCAGTCCCTGAAGCTGACAGCTTGGCTGCTCCAATTCCCAACATAACCAGGTTCCAGAACCTTTCAAATGAAACGCAGCAGACTCTAATATCTTTTCATAAATCTTCTACTAGGAAGCTGTACCTTAGCAAATGGAAAAGATTTTCTGTATGGTCTTCTCAAAAATAACATTGATCCCTGCCAAGCTCCTATGGCCTCCATATTAGAGTTCTTGATTATGAGTTCAACAAAGGAGCTGCAGCAGCAACAGTTCACGTTCAACTTGTTGCTCTGTATAATTTTCACCTTGGATTTGAAGGATTGAATAATGTCACACAAACTATCCAAAGCCTTTCTCAAAGGGACTTTTTATCTCGGGCAACCTGTGAAATCCCCTTATACCCCATGGAATCTAAATTTTATGCTTTCACGCATTATTCTCCCTCCTTTCGACCAGTTTCCTCATGCGATTTTAAATATTCGTCATGGAAGACTATCTTTTTAGTAGCTATCACTTCTGCCCGCAGAGTGTCTAGAGTTTCAAGCCTTGTCCATAAAGCCTCCTTATCTAATTTTCCATGCTGACAGTCTCACTAAGAACTAATCCCTCTTTTTTGCCCAGAGTTTGTACTGAAACTAACCTTAACCAAATTATTGATTTGCCAGTGTTCTCCAAACACACCCAACAACTTTGAACATCAAGCTTGTGCAGCATATACTCTTAGACAACTCAGACTTTGCTTGGATAGAACAAAAGAGTTCAGGAAATCAGAACAGCTTTTCGTTTCTTTTTCAGATTCCAGAAAAGGTATGTCAGTGGCAAAAACAACTTTAAGTGGTTATCTGATTGTATCACATTTGTTTATTCATCTGTTAAGTATGCCTTGCATCACAAAGTAAAGGCTCATTCTACCAGAGCAGTGTCTGCATCCTCTGCCTTTTCTGCTAGACTTCCTGTAGATAACATCTGTGCAGCAGCCACGTGATCAAGACCTCAAACCTTTATTACTCATTATAAAGTGGACAGGGCCTCCAGGGAAAGGGCCACTTGGGTCTACTGTCCTGAAAAACATACTCCCGTGAACCACGCGAGAAAGATGGTGCTTGAGACGCTTACCCACCTGTAAGAATGAACGGCGAAATAGAACAACTTCACATAAAGAAGTTATGTACTTATCATAACGTTCCATGTGAGTTGTTCATCTTGCCTTCATTCTTACTTCCCACCCCCCTACCCCCTCCAGGGTTTTTCGAGGACCGAGATGCTAGATTTTTCCTAGTTGCTCAACCCTTCTATGGCTTTCTCTTAGAGGGATAGAATGACGCATGGTATTATACGCAACAAACAACATCTGAGGTTAACTTTAGGTGCTTCATGGGATAGGGACTTGACCTCGAGCTGTCTGAAGACCTCGAGCTTTGTAGTAGGCCGACTCTGCTCCGAACCCATCTTTAAGAATGAAGGCGAGATGAACAGCTCACATGAAACGTTATGGTAAGTACATAACTTCTTTGTTTGCCTGGAGATGCATGTGCTGATAATTTTATACAGCTGTAAGTTTTCAAAAAAGATTTTGGCAAATGTAATCTTTGACCAAGATGCTGTAGATGGAAGGGGGTTGTAATTATGTTTTTTCTCCTTTTCTGAACTGGAATCCTGTAAAGCAGAAGTTAAAATGTTGTTTGTTTTTTGAGATAGCTGTTTTTTGTTTCTTCATTTAAGATTACAAGGAATATTTCTCTATCAGATTCCAGTAACAGGCTAATCTTAATTCATCTGTTCGCAAAGCAGTGATAATGAATAAGAATTAGAAGTCAGTGACTGAACTTGGTGTGGAGGAATTGAGCACTCTGATAATGGTATTAGCAGAATCTGAGTAAAACAATTTAGTGGGGAATAAATGGATGCCTTGGTACCAAATAATTTGATTGAAGTGTTAAAGGTAAGCATAAGGAAAGATCTGAAGGACCTTGTTTTTATGATGTGACCAGGATAGCTTTCAGTCTGTGGTGAATCTGATTGCCTTCTTCCCACAAGGAGTGGGTCAAAAATGAGTGGGTTTTCCTGTTTTGTATATAATGCGTGTATTGAGTTTATAAACTTTTTGAGGTTGTAAATGAGCACCCTGTGTAACTAGGTTGTAAAGTGTATGTGTGTGCGTGTGCTAGAAAGAATCAGTTGTACATTTGATATACTTATATGGTATGTTAATTATGTTTTCAGTTTAATGGCAAAGTAAAGATATGCATCTGTTAGTAACTGTCCATCAGTTGGAGAACTGAGTTGAAAAGCTGAAATAATAACCAAAGTATGGGGTTTAGACTAAAGACTGCAGTGTATAATATGTGCTCAGACATTCAAAGAACAGAACTAGAAAGAGTAAACTGAAGCCCTTGATGACTAATTCCTTTAATTATTTCGGCCATGTTGTTTGATCATGTAGTCAGAAAGTTCTTACTAAGATGTACAAAATGTTGATGTCCTTCAAGAATGCAACTGCAGTCATAACATAAGGGTTGTCCTGCCTCAGGCAGCCCTCGGTCGACCTGATTCCAAAGTCTGGGTCCGACGTCGGCTGATGTCGCATTTCTCTCCGACGTCAGAGCGGCCGGAGTACATAAGCATCAGCCAACGCCATTTTCTTCAGTCTTTCTTGCCGCGCGGTGCCCGAAGCAGAAGCAGTTCGCAAGTGCTGGTCGGTCAGCTCCTGAATTCTTCGAATCCGAAGTCATCAAAAAAGCTAAGTACCCCGTTGGGGACCTTTCTTGCTTCAGCCGATGTCAGAAATTACTGAAAAAGTTAACAATTGTCTGTCTTGTGGTAAACAAATACCTCATAAGGATTTCCACTCTTACTGTCTCCCTTGCCTTGGCCCAGACCACGACGTCTCGGCCTGTGTCGCCTGTGCTCGCTTCAATAAGTGCACTCTTAGGCGCCGGGCGGAGTTCGCTGAAGACTTTTTCGGCGATAAATTTGCTTATACAATGCTGTTGGAACTTCCGACATCGCAGACTCCTAAGAAACGAAAGGACCGGGACCGACATCCTCGGCCCGCGTCTTCCTCCGACTCCACGCCAAAGCCTACCGCGAGTGCTCCGGTTCCCCCTGAGACTGTTATTTCACCGCTCCGAACCGAAGACACCGCTTTACCGACACCTCCGATACCGGAGGCCACACCGACGCCAGTTATAGATTTTCCTCCGGATACTGAAACCGAGGAAATGACCGAGACCATTGCTGTAGATAAGGTCACTCCTGCACGTGGAGCTGCTAGGCCTCCTATGGCCATGTCTATTAAGGCCTACACACGTGCTAAGGCAGCCAGCAAGACCAAGTACCTTACTGTTAAGGCCTTACCTCAGCCTACTCCTGAAACACAAATCATGACTATGGCCGCAGACTTAATTTCCATGATTAGAGGTTCACAGGCCCATCCTGAGAGAGGATCCCAGCCTCCTCCTGATAAGAGGCCCCGGGTTGAACCCTCTGACCCTGTCCCTTCAGATGAAGATTCTGAGGACTCTGTTCACTCCGATGGCCAGGAAGAGCCCTTCCAGACCTATGAGGACTCTGATGCAGAGGATTCCATCCCCTCGGCCTCCCCTCCTGAGGATATTTCTTTTGGGGAAGTTTTGCATATCATGAGGGAACATTTTAAGTGGCAAGGCCAGGAATATTCTGATTCCAGAAAGCGCCTTCGAACCTTCCTTAAAAAGCCCCAACACAGGCCCCTGGCTATACCTCCTGTGCTTGATGTTTTGGATGACCTATACTCTGACTCCAGTGTTACCCCGGATACTCTTCCTCCTGCCCCAGCCAAGCCAGACAGATATTATAGGGTCCCAGAAACACATTCTCATTTCTTTAGGGCCCATGCTGTTGATTTAGAAACTATTTCTCAGGGACCTAAAGGGGTTTCAGCATCCACCTCCAAAAATCCCTTGCCTTCCAACAGGGAAACTAGGTCATTAGCGAGATGGGGGAAAAAGGTCTACACCTCCACTAATTTATCTATGAGAGCTCTGAATTGCCTCTTTCATATGTTTCAATATCAGGATTACCTGTTAAATGATTTACAGAAAACATTGGCCTCTCCTGAACCTTTAGACAGGAAGTCTTTGCAGGAAGCTGTACATAATTCTCAGCAAGTCAGCAATCACTTTCTGCAGTGTGGATATGATGCATTGGAAGCTTCATGTAGGGCAGCTATGACAGGGGCGGTCATTCGTATACATGCATGGTTAAAAGAACAATCTCTACCAGATCATGTTAAGGCAAAACTTCTTGATGCACCTTTGGAAAAGAACAAGCTTTTTGGTACTAATGCTAAAGATGTGTTAAAGTCCATAGAGGAAAAAGCAAAATCAGTTCAGACGGTCAAAGATTTCCTCCAGGTTCAGCCACCCAGATTCAGCAGGAATTGGCCTTCTAAAAACTGGTCCTTTCCTAATCCTGAAAGATTTCAAAGGGGTAAAAACAGGTGTGGCCGAGGAAGAGGACAGTACAGAGGTTCTTACAGGGGATGACAATGGCAACCAGCAAACCAAAGAAGTGACACAGGGGTCTCCCCTGCCCCACAGGGACAATCTCAATGACTTTCCTCTACTTCCGCTGACCAAGGAGCAAATAGAAGCTCCCTTGGGTGGAAAATTATCTCTGTTTTCAGACAATTGGCACAGATTGACAAAGGACAAATGGATTTTGGACATTATAGACCAAGGTTACAGGTTCCACTTTCATACCTTACCAAGAAAACAAGGCATGCCAACCCTACCACAAAACCAGAGGGCAGAGGCTATCAAGCAAATTTCTCTGCTTGCTCAGATCAAAGCAATAGAAAGAGTTCCACAACAAGAACAAGGCCAGGGTTTTACTCAAGACTGTTCCTTGTTCCAAGAAAAGAAACTCAATGGAGACCAATACTGGATTTGTCCGCATTAAACACTTTTCTCATAGTACCAAAGTTCAAAATGCTGACTCTACAGCAACTCCTTCCCATGCTGGGCAAGGGGTCTTGGCTGATTACTCTGGACCTCAAGGAGGCATACCTGCATGTCCCTATCAGACACAGCTGCAGAAGATACCTCAGATTTCTTGCAGGGCCAGAGCATTATCAATTCTCAGCATTGCCATTTGGCTTATCTACTGCCCAGAGTATTTACAAAATGCCTGGCTTCAGTAATTGCTCATTGCAGGCTCCAGGGGATCCAAATTTACCCATACCTGGACGACTGCCTCATACAAGCGGACGACAAATTGATTTTGACAAAAAACTTGAACTATGTCATACAATTGCTACAGGCTCTGGGATACACAGTCAACTTCCAAAAGTCAAGACTTCAGCCATCCCAGCAAATAACCTTCTTAGGAGCCAATCTAGACACAGCCTCTCAAATGGCTTACCTGACAGAAGACAAGCAAGAGAAACTAACTCATTATTTCAAAGATTTGGCAAAACTCACCCAGATGACTGCAAGGGGATTCCTACAGGCCCTGGGTTACATGGCATCCTGCATTCTCCTGGTTCCATTAGCAAGACTACACATGAGAAATGGTACCTAAAAAGCCTATGGTCTCAGCACAGCAACAGCCTAGAGACAACCATACCGCTCATTCCATGCCTACAAAAGGAATTCCTATGGTGGGCCTCGGTAAGCCAGGCAAACACAGGTATGTCATTGAAAAAACCTCAGATAACACAGACCATGACCACAGATGCCTCAGACCTTGGATGGGGGGCGCACATGGAGGGCAGATATATACAAGGACAATGGTCTCCAAAGGAAACACATCTGCATATAAACCAAAAGGAAATGCTGGCAGTAATGCATGCCATCGAGGCCTTTCGACAACAACTTCAGCAAGGCCATCTACTGATACGGACAGACAACACCACTGTGATGTGGTACATAAACAAGCAAGGGGGCACCCATTCCTACCCCCTTTGCAGACTGACAATGAATCTTTGGGAAAAATCACTGAGCCTAAACATACAGTTGCAATCCCAGTTTGTTCCAGGCAAAGACAATGTGCTGGCGGACAGCCTAAGCAGGAATTTCATAGATCCACACGAGTGGAGGTTACATCCAAAAATCTTCACACAACTCATCTCAACATGGGGCAGGCCAGAAGTAGACCTATTTGCCTCCCACCTCAACCATCATCTACAAAAATTCTGTTCAAGGACATGCCATCCACAAGCTTGGAAAATAGATGCTCTTTCATTCAACTGGAACTTTCTAAAAATCTATGCATTCCCACCTCTGCCACTGATGACCACAGTATTACTGAAGATCAAAGCAGAGAGGCCCAAGGGGATCCTAATAGCTCCAGACTGGCCAAGACAACACTGGTACCCACTACTACGGAGCATATGTCACAACAAAAAGTGGGCCCTTCCCCAATGGCCCCTACTTTTGACTCAACACAACTTCAAAACAGTGCATCTAAACCTTCAGACACTGCAGCTAACAGCCTGGGAGATCCCATGAATAACCTCAATTTATCTTTCTCCAAGGAAGTTCAGAGGATATTAACAGAAGCTCGAAGACCATCCACCAGAAAGGTTTACTTAGCAAAATGGAAGAGATTCAGCATTTGGAATACCAGCAAGGGACATGATGCATCATTATTGAACATCCCACTCATCCTGGAATATTTGGCAGATATGCTACAGAATGGACTCTCATATTCTTCCATAAAGATACATGCTTCAGCTATCTCAGCTAGATGTAACACTGATCCTCCTGTGTTTTCGCATCCCTTGCTAAGGCAATTCCTCAGGGGAATCAAGAACATTAAGCCACCAAGAAAAGCTCCAGTGCCAGCTTGGGACCTCAACTTTGTCCTAGAAAAACTGACTCTATCTCCCTTTGAGCCAGCAGCTTCAGTGGACTTACAATTTTTATCATGGAAGACAGCTTTCCTGTTGGCAATTACCTCAGCAAGAAGGGTTTTGGAACTACAGGCCCTAATGGCAACACCACCATTCATAATCTTTCACAGAGACAGGGTCTCCTTAAGAACCAACCCTACTTTTATGCCAAAGGTGGTATCTAGGGTTTCTTTAAATCAAGCTATTCACCTGCCTACTTTCTTCCCCAATCCTGAGAGCAAAGGGGAAAGACTGTTGCATACCTTGGACATTCACAGACAACTTCGCTACTACCCGGACAGAACCAAGACCAGTAGGAAGTCTGATCAGCTTTTTGTAGTTTACGCCCCTGGAGTACAAGGAAAAGCAATTTCCAAACAGACTATTTCAAAATGGATTGGACATTGCATCAGATTTTGTTATTCCTTCCATGGGAAGAATGTTCCAGCCAATGTCAGACCACACTCCACCAGAGCTACAGCCACCTCTACAGCATTCTTAAGAGGGGTGCCTACAAAAGACATTCTAGAAGCTGCTACATGGAGCTCCGTGCATACATTCTCCAAACACTACAATCTCCCTTTATATTCCAGATCCAGAGTAGGCTTTGCTTCGGCAGTCCTGCAGGGTTTGATTGCCACACCATCTCTTTCCTAGAGCATTCCTCCTCCCCAGCTAAGCTATGGTATTCAACCCATATGTTATGACTGCAGTTGCATTCTTGAAGGACATAGTACAGTTTTGTACCTACCATAAATGTAGATGTCCGATAGATATGCAACTGCAGTCGGATTTTCCCTCCCTCCATACCCCTCTATGCCTTGGGTCCACTCCTATCCCTGTTTCTCTTAGCTGGGGATATCTGTTATGGTGTATCTGTTTATTGCTTACTTATTTGTCTGGAATCCTGTTTTTGTCTTCCAATTTGATTACAGCCTTCCTTGGAGGGCACCTGGCATCTGGGGCAAGAAACACTGAAGAAAATGGCGTCGGCTGATGCTTATGTACTCCAACCGCTCTGACGTCGGAGAGAAATGCGACATCAGCCGACGTCGGACCCAGACTTTGGAATCCGGCCGACCGAGGGCTGCCTGAGGCAGGACAACCCTTATGTTATGACTGCAGTTGCATATCTATCAGACATCTACATTTATGGTAGGTACAAAACTGTACTTTTCATATAGTGATACTGAATGTGTTCCATCTCTTTTAGCTCCTTAGATTTGCCAGAGTAAACCAAATTCACATTGTGAATGTACTGTTATGTTATAAATATGCTTAGAGTGTACACTATTCATTTATACTTGTTTGGGATGTTTGCCAGGAGTTGTGGTTAATATTCAGTAGTAGTGCATATTGTGTGGCTTTGAGGACTAGAATTAAGGAGCTATTGCTTACAGTATGCCAAGTGTGATTGTATTGAGACTACTTATTTAGTAGCCAACATGGTTGCAATTATGAAGATAGATAAAATTAATTTTTATTTAAACATTTACAGAGCAGCATAAAGTTGTAAAAAGAGAAGCTTTTCACTCTTTTACAGTTCACGTAGTGTCTGTCTTGCAAGCAGCAGTGCTTGAAACTTAGAGATTTTGAAAAACTAAGCTTGACATAGAATTTTCTGTGTTGTATATGTTGAATTTGCCTGAGGAAAGATAACATATTTCTCTTTGCTATTTGATCACTTGAAATTTTTGAGAACAGCTAGAGAAGATCAAGAGGCTTGATTGTGTTAATATTACTGATAAGAGAACAGTATGCTGATTAAATCAAAGAAGAGCATATGGTACAAGGCAGTGAATTATTGAAAAGACTAAAAAGAAACTGCCTCTCTAGTCAACCCTATGTGGACTTTCTTTGGAGCAAGCAGTACTAGTTAACATGGACTATAAGTCATGAACAGGCCAAACCAATCATTCTGCCAAAAATAAACCAAGGATTGATGCATAATACAGGTTCACTGAGAAGATGCAGTTTGTAAGTGCATGACATGATGGATCGGACATCCTGTCTGTCCAGGAAACAAGATGGAAGGACAGTGCAGCATACACACTTAAGGCATTTGGCTTGGTATCCAGAGTCTGGGGGGGGGGGGCACAATCTAGAAAAGGCATGGGAATTGTGGTGAGAGTGCTTTCTGATACTCATGACCATCAGATAATATAAAGATGGGATAGTATTCTTACTCTCAGCCTATGCCTCATAGCAGAGTTATGTTGAATGAGGAAAAGGGTGCATTCTGCAGGAGGACGAGTATGTGTTGGTAAAGAGAGACCTGAATGTTCATATCATATCAAAACAGGATATGGGGACCATACAGATGGGTGGTGCGACATGAGTAAAGGAGAGGCCATTCTTGACTTTTGTCTGGTAGTTGACTTGTGATGGTGACCAACAACATGGTTCACTAAGAAAAACTATGACAAGATCACATAAATGGTCAGTATGCAACTGTGGTATAACTCCAGAGCACAAAAATGTTTAGCACAGTGACTCAGGCAGCGGGAAGTTGAATGGGTTGCTGCCCAATGTTGGAAGCCTATGATAAGAAAAATAACTAGCGATCCTATAGAGGTATTAGAAATATTTTCAAAATGTGTGTAATACAGAGGATTGTGGAAATCAAGAAAAGACACGCATTAAAATATTTATGGAAGACTTAATGAAGGAAGGTGAGGTTTAATCAATCACAAAAATAGGTAGATATGAAGTAAAATGATTGATGCATAATCAGTCAACAGGGAAGAGTCCAGGAGCAGATGATATTCCAGTTAAAGTTTTTAAATTGAGAAGGAAGAAAGGGATAAAGAGCTGGAAGGTTTTGTGTAAGAGTTTTTGAAAAGGGGAAAGCACTAGCATCTTGGGGAGAAAGGCTGTGGTGACTGTATTACCCAAAGAAGATAAGATCCTTCTAAGTTTCATATAGACCTAGTTCAGTTTTAAATCATGATAAAGTGTTTGTCTACACTAGCTAAGCGAATGGTAAACATGTTGCCAACGTTAATAGATATAGATTGGTATGGTTTTGTAGAGAGAAGGCAAACGTTTGACAGCATTAATAGAGCAATGATGATCCAGTGAGAAGCAGAATGTAAGAAAATACCATTATTTTGGTGGGTCCTAATGCAGAGAAAGCATTCAGTATAGTCCACTGGGATTTTTATAAGTAGGACAATGGAAGCATGCATTCCCTGATAGAACAGCATGATTAATTAGCAAGATTTATGAGAGGTCAGAGGCAAGAATTAGTGTGTGGGGGGATCCTCTCCAACAAGCTTTGTCTGAGCAGGGGAACCAGGCAAGGGTGTCGTCTTTCCCTTTTATTATTTGCTTTATATTTAGAGACGTTATCAAAGAAAATAAGAGACTGTCAAATTCAGTGGTATAGCTGATATTATTTTGAACTTGATAAATACAGAAAAAACATTTCGGTGTTGTGGAATATTTTGAGTGTGTTTCATTTCTTTTTAGTTTATAAAATAAGTGAAGATAAAATAAAGGTAATAGCAGTAAACTATCTACCCATATGTGAATTGTTTCAGCAATACCCATATTTATGGGGACATAAGATGAATTATTTAGGTGTATGCCTTAAAAAGGATTGTTTTACGGCAGCTAAAGATATGTGGGAAGAGACTCAACAAAAGATAAAATTGGAAGCTCTTTATTACTGATAGCAAGATACAAGCAGTGAAAATAGTTTGACCCCTTTAATTTTATATACAGGTCAGGCATATTTTTATTAACCAGAGGAAACCTGAATGACAGAGTTAAAGGAATTTATTTAGGAGGGGAATAATAGGGCAAGAGTAAAGTGTGTTAAGTTGATCTTCCCCTAGAAGAAGGTAGTTTAGGATTGCCTGATTTGAATGGATAATTTAGAGCTACACAGTTTAAACTTGTATACATAATGCAGGCAGAAGATAATCTATCAAAATGGAAAGAGAAAACAAAACAGGGAGGAAGTTCAAGAAATAGGGGGAGAGTAAGTTTTGGTTGCAGATCCTGAGGAAGATTAACAAGTGTATAAACTGTTATTTCGTAGTGCTGTTGAAAGTATTGTAATAAAAAAGCCAGCACGGGAATTGAAAAAAGGGGTTTTGCCAATAGGATGACATTAATAGAAGGCTAGAATTTATTGGAGATAACTTGCAAAGGGTGCAGGGTATTGGGTGCAAATAACTAGAGAGGGAAAAGTAATAGATTGGTATAACGTCCAGCAGAAATTTGGACCCGAGATTAGACAATCTTCTGTACCAGGGATTGCAATCTGAGTATAGGAAAAAAGAAAAGGATAGGGCAGTGCTCATAAAAGACTGTCAGGTAGAGTTTTTACTTCAGTCTAGAACAGAAGCGGCTGCTAAAAAGGGGGATAATTAGGGTAAATAAAATATTGCTTTATAACTAGAATCAGTCACAGGAGGTTAGAAAAGAGAGACTGGAAAGACAATTTACAAAGGAACAATGGAAGGGCATCTCCATGGCTCCATAGTATGCAACAAAGTCCAGAATGTTAGAGTTTTACAGAAGTATTTTCATTGATATTTTTATACCCCAAACAGTCCCCAAAGACTTTCTTCTGTAAATAAATGCTGGAGGTGTGATTGAAAGAGAACTGGGAACATTTTTGGGAGTGTCACAAGTTGGCAGATATTAAAAATTCTCTACAGAGTACTGTCAGAAATGTTGGAGGAGCAAATGACCATAACTATGAAAATTATTCTTTTGAGATGAGATACATAATCAGAATTGACAGTACATGTTACAGGCTAACTAATTTTAATGATATAGGCTGCCCAAAAAGCAAGTACTAAAAAATGGAAATCAAAATATAAACCAACTGTACTTGAAGTACTGACTATTGTAAAGGTGATGAAAGAACTAGAGGTGGGATCTTTGGAAAAGGGAAGGACCAAATTACAGGGAAAAATGGAATTACATTAAGCAGGAGGAATGAGGTCTAAGGAATGTCAGTAACTGAGCAATGGTATGTAAAGCTGGAGTAAATACTAGTTAAAAACAGAACTTTTAATGTTGTAATACATGAATATGATATGTAATATTTTTGTTTTCTTAAGTGATAATTTAAATAAAGGTATTCAAAACCAAAAACTTCTGGTAGACTTCCTCCTAGTAAAGAAAGGGCAGTGGTGCCGAATCAAAGATAAGTTATCCTCATTGAAAGTGTTGGTAAACAGGAATCACAGCATAAGCTACTGGGTGACCAGAATCAACTGCGAGCACTTGTCAGCGAAGACTCTAAGGTCAACAGGGACTAGGCTGAAGGCCTGGTGGTTGATTAGAGTGAAAGCACAAGAGTTCAAGGGAATATTTGGGGCTGCAGTACCTCAGGAAGGGGAAAAAATAGGTGAAGTTGAAGAATGGCAATGCCTGGAAATAGGATATATGAAGACTAGATGATGTGTGTCTGAGGCAGGTATGAAAATAGGGTGCATTAGGGAAGTCTGTGGTGGAATGCAGAAGTCCAAGAAGTTATCAAAAAAGGTGTGTGTAAAACTGGAAGATAGAAGAAGGAATTCTTTCTAATAAAGTTTCAGAGCAGCTGCATTAGCAAAGAACAAGGTGTCAGAGGCACTCTACCAACTTCTGAAATGTGACTTAGATGGTGCAAAGTAGCATTTATCAAGTTGTAAAGCAGATACAGAAAGTTAAAGAAGTTAGTTATTTGATACCATTCATATGACATGTTCGTAACATTCTGCTCACGTTTCCACATGGCATCCAAGGCAGATGGAAGAAGTATTTCCAGCAGTTTCTGAATGAAGGAAACCCCACAGAGGTCATACTAAACCTTATGCAGTCTATGATGAAAGAGGAAGACCCCACCTTAGAAGTAAGAACAACACTAAGGAAGTAGTCAGGAAAAAACAGCATGCTCAGATGAAGTCGGAGCAGATATGATAAAGATGGGTGAGTTAGGGGAGAAATGGTTCCAGAGGGTACACACAGCAATACCGAGAGAGCTGTATCTCCGTGTCACTGGTGAATCAATATTTTAGAGTCAGTGCTCAAGAATAAAAGAGATGCTTCACAATTTTGGGCAGTGCAGAGTATGAAACTTGTCTCATACTGCATCGAAGTGTTGTGTCTTTCGGCTTTTCCCGGTTAGGGGTCACCACAGCGGAACTCTGGTCCGCTAATGATTGGCAGTAGATTTTTACGTGCCGAGTTGCTGGCGCTGACACAAAACCTTCAACGAAGGTACACCCATTCACGCATGTCTCAACACAGAAGACGCTCTAGCTGAGAATCGAACAGGACAACGTCTTACTGTGAGGCGACAACGCTGAGTGTGTGATAAAGTAATGCTCTGAGTATTAGAATGTAGGTTGGGTGATGAGTGTGGATTCAGATCGGTTTTGATCAGAATGCAGCACAACTGACATGGTGTTTGCTGAAGGATGGATAATGGAGAAGAAGCTGAAAATGATGAGAGTCCAACTTGGTCCTAGACTTGTAGAAAGCAGATGACAAGGTCCCAAAAAAAGCTAATTTGAGCAGTTCAGTGAAGGTTCAAAGTCCTTGAAACATTTGTAGAATTAGTGCAGGCTGTACAAGGACCCATTAACATAAGTATGAGGAGTTTTCAGACTCACTGAGGGGTTCCCAGTGGGAGTGGGTGGTGCAACAGGGTTCAGCTCTGAGCCCATTGCTATTCAGACTGGTGGTGGACTATGTTAGCAGACAGGGTAGAGGGGACAGATCAGCAAGACTGTTTTATGCAGATGATGTGGCTTTACAAGAAGGCTAAGAATAGGAACTTCAACAAATAAGGGAATGGAAAACTGAGGTTACATGGGATGAAACTGACTACAAATGAGACTGACAGCAAATGAGTGAAGAAGCTGAGCACTGAGATGCAATGAAAATGGAACATGTTAACATCTGTAGGTATTTAGGAGGGATGGATGAGGAGAAGGAAAGTTTGAGGAGACCAAAGCTAGAATTAGAGGGCTACAATGTCAGGGGTTAGTGTGTGACTAAAGAATGCTAAACAAGCTGAAAAGTGAGGTGTACAATAAAATAGTGGTGCAACCAGTACTTCTGTGTTGCACAGAAACCTGGGATGCATAGGCAGGGCAGTAAAGCTAGAAGTGATGGAGATGAAGTGCCTGAAATAGGTGGTAGGATCACACTGCAACAGGCCAAGAAATGTTGGCATCAGGGCAGGAACTAAAGTAGTTCCAGTTGCAGAGAAGTTCAAAGTGCAAAGATTATAGTGTTTTGGCCATGTGCAGAAATGCAGATGATTTTAGAGATGTGAAGATGATGATAAAACAAGGGTGTCCTGGAAACTGATGTATGTATTGAATGAGAAAAGGTATGTGATGAACAGGCATGACTGATGAAGGTAGCAGTGTGGCATTGAATCTAGAGAGATGGAAATAGTTGATGCGAGACAACCCCATGTAGAAAAATGAGGGGAAAGGGTTCATGAATCATGAATCATCTGTTAATGTTTGAAAGTTTGAAATAAGGCCATGAGAAGGTCAAAGCAGTAGTGTAAATTGCTCCTCCTTAAAAGGGTAAGCAAGCTATCGTGATTTCTTGGTATAATGCAGTATCATTTTGAATACATTAAGATTTAGTTTAACATTAACTCATTACAGTCTAGTGACACCAACAGGAATTTCTGCAGTCACAACTGGCACCTCTAGGCTTTGAAAATTATTTGTTTGTGTTTGTTTTAATTCCAGAACCATGCACTATACAGTGTATTAGAAGGTGTTATCTTAACACTTGCATGATGGCAAACACATCTGTATTGATCTCTGTCTACCAAATGTAAAGAGGCATTGAATATTTGTATAATATTTATTTGTGCTGTAATAATTTTCATATTTCTCTTAATGTCTCAACAGTCAAGTGACACAGGACTGTTTGGCCTCATATGAAAGCTCAAAGCTGTATGAAGAAAATTATGCTGGCTTGAATGTATCCTGAGATATGTAACCTGTTCATACAACATTACAAAAGTTAATGTTTATTGTGCTTGTTGAGTCTTGTAAAATGTAGTTTAAGAAGTAGAATTGAATGAATGCAGCCACTGTTAAGATTTATTTGTGCTGAAGTTATCTAATAACACTTATTGGTTCTAAAGATGTGAACATTTGTTTGAACTGTGAGGCTATGCTTGAATTTTAAGTCTCAGGCCACACACCTCTTGGAAGTTACAGAACAAACTCCAAAGTGCACCATTGGAGGGAACAAGTTAAGAAAATTATTGGAACAGGGTAAGGAATGATACTGGTGTACACAGCATGAAAGCACCAACGTACTTAAATAGTGACTGGTACTGCCATCAAAACATTTTGATGCAAGTTATAAGTAGATTCCACTTGTAATAGAACTGGTGCAGTGGTTACAAAAGAAGATAATAAGCTAGTTGCTTATGCGTCCAGAGACTGCTATAGAAAAAGAGCCACTTGCCATAGTATGTGGCTTTCAGAAGTTTTAATCAAAATATTCACTGGGGAGAAGTACAGCTGGCAACAGACCATTTAAAAAGGCATGGCACAAGACACTGCTGAAACTGTAATGCACATACAGTTTTTAGAAATGCTAATTAATTCATATTTGTCCTAGCAGCAAAAGGTATGGGGATAACAAACTGTGATATTTGGGTATTTCCATAGATGTCTAAAAAGAATCCCAAGAGTTTAGCACTGTAGTGAGAGCGTTATTTAGATGCAGATGTTTAATTGGCTATGAGATGTTGCCAGAAGAATAATCTGCTTTAAGGGAAGAAATATAAATATATTTCTTGGCTTAAGGAAGAATTTAGCTACATAATAAGTCTGAAGTTTATAGTTGATAACTGCAGTTGATAATCAGAGAGCGAAAGAATGTCAACAGGAGTGCTTGAATCTCAATTGGGAATCGTGACCTGTAAAGAATGTCTGAGATTTATTATTTTGGCCAAAATATCTTCAAGTAGGGCAGAAGGTAAATTGTGTGTGCAGTGTTTATAAACAAAATAAATAATCGTGAGGAAGATCATGGGGTGAAGTAGAATTCAGGTTTTTTCATTATCAAGACTGTATTTAGTGTTTATTTTTTCCACCTCACTCCCCATCATCAGGCTCTGCTTGATAGGTTTACTTCCTGAACCCAGAGGCCCATTCATTCTGTTGTGGGCAAGAGTCCAACATCTCTGGCCTGTGTGGAGTCCTGCTGCCCATTTGGTCCTCTCCAAGAGGCATAACCAAGCCAATTCCTCCTCACAGAAGTCAGGTGGGGACAGCCCTGTTTCATATCTCAGTGAGCGGCCTCTCCATTCACCCTATAGGTGACTTGCTAAGTTGCAACTGCAGCTTGTTTGGGAGGAGGAGGAGGTATGCTTGCTTCCATACACAACTCCCCCTTTCCCCTGCTCCACAGAGTAGAGCTCTAAATAGGCAACATGCACAAGTCTTGCTTTTACAGGTGAATGATGCTCCCAGTCATCAGTAGGTGTTGTCATTACTGCAGGAGAACGTGGCTTATCCTTAGGATCTTAATTTTATGTTTGAAAAACTAACTCTTGCTCCATTTAAACCAGCTCATTGGCTGACTTGAGGTTCTTGACATGGAAAACTGTGTTACTGTTGCTGTGACCACTGTAAGAATAGCTGAGTTGCAAGCTGTTACAGTAGGTCAACCAAATCTCTTTTTCCACAAAGAGACTGTTTTCTTGGGAACTAATCCTTTATTTATGCCTGACATGATATTTGCGTTTAGTTTAGCAGAAAAACTCAAAAGGAGGGGAAAGGTTACTCCATAACTTGGATGCAGATAGAACTCTGGTGCTATCTTGACAGAACAAAATCATTTAGCATACTTCTCAACTCTCCCAGTTTTCCCAGAATGTCCAGATTTCTCCTCAAAATTTTGGTCTGTTCCTCAAAAAATGTGGGTTTTCTGGCAAACCACTGATTCCTAGGCCCTCTTAACTGCATCTCCGCTTTCAGACGCCCCACAAGCTACTGATTTAGGGTTTGAGGGACGTCTGACAAATTAATCGACTTTGGCAACCTTCGAGTAAGCCGCTTCACAGTTGACGACATGCACGTCCACAGAGCTAATCCAGCCATTGAGGTCAAGGGGGAACTAAATACAGCCGGGCCCCCAACAGGGATACCTCCTCCCGACACAGATACCCTTTGCCAGGCTTCTGATACTAGGCCTACGCCTAAGACTTACCCAGTTAAAAAGAAAACGAAAACCAAACATCTGGCTACACCCACCAAAGGCCTACCTGATGGGCAGTCCTTCACCTCTTCTTTGATGCAGGCCTTTATGACCCTCTCAGCCTCTTCTCCATCTACTCTTCCTCTCCTCGGGTCTAGGCCTGTCTCCTCTTTTCCTCCACCTACTTCACAAGACAGGGAAGAGCAAGAGACCTATTACTCATCTGAGGAATCAATATCTTACACCTCCCAAATAGCCTCTCCTCAAGAGTACTATTCCCCAGATGAAGAATCCATTGAAGGGGACTCTCCTCCAGAGGATATCACTTTTGGTGAGACCATAACCAAAATGAAGGAATATTTAAAATGGGGCACCTCTCAAATGTCTGGTACTCAGTTACTTTGAACGATTACAAGTGGAATCTCCTTCCCCTTTTGCCACTCCACCTGTCATTCCTGCCTATTTAGATGCCTTTTCCTCTGGATCTAAGACACCAGATTCTCAGTCACCTGCTCCTAAGAGGCCAGACCGCTTCTACAAGGTGCCTGATGACCAGAAATTTGTAGTCAAACTACCCCTGGCAGATCCTGCTGCGACTGCCATTTCTCCAGATAAACAATCCAGACTGATTCTTTCTGCCTCTCTTTACCTACAGACAAAGATAGCAAACTAATAGAATTGAAAAGAATGTTTACACCTCTTCCACATTGGCCTTTAGAGCCATCCGCTAGCAAACCCTTAGGACCAAATATGCTCTGGACCTGTTCTCTCAAGCCTCTACTCTGCTGGCTGCTATTCCAGACTGCCCCACTAAACCCGACATCTCTTCCAAACTGTTTCTGGCTGCCCAAATAGCCAGCCACTCCATTAGATGTAGTTATGCTTCAGAGGCCTCTGCAGCATCTCCCACTGTACTTGGGAGACATTCCAGGCTACATCTGCAACACTTGCCAGAAGACTTCAAGTCTAAAATCTTAGATGCCCCTCTGGACCCTAACTTCTTGTTTGGAAAACAGGCAGCAGACCTATTAAAAAATCTGCAAGAAACGAGTAAGGAATTGCAAGACATCAAGCATCTTCTGGTGTCTCCAATTCCCAAATATTACAGGAATTAACCTCGCAAAGCCACCTTTGTGAGGAAGAACCCTACCCCAGCTTGAACCTACCTTTTCCAGACACAGAGAAGGGGCCAGAAGACAAACCCCTTCCAGACCCAGCTGTCTCTCAGCCCCTCTCTAAACAGCCCTTTCAAGATAGAGGAGGCCCCAACAATGCATGACTGCCTTGCTCACCTCCCTTTTTCTGCCCACTTCTCCCACTGCCTCCCTTTTTGGAAAGCCATCACCGCAGACAGGTTCTGGCTATTATTCAAAAAGGATAACTTCCTCTCCTGGAAAGAAAGGCCACCCTTAAAGGGGCATCCCCTTCCTCCCAAAAAAATCAGACACACCTCTTCCCACAGATTCTGAAAGACCTTCTGAACTTGGGTACTATAGAATGTGTCTCTCCAGAGCAGGAATGAAAAGGCCTCTATTCAAGACTGTTTCTGGTCCCCAAAAAAAGATGGACCATGGAGACCAATTCTAGACTTTTCCCTCTTAAACTTGTTCTTAAAAGTTCCCACCTTCAGAATGTTGTCCCTACAAAATTTACTCTCTTATACCAGCCCAGGCTTTCATGGCCACACTCGACCCAAAAGAAGCTTATCTGCACATACCACCCAGTCAACCTTCCCACAGGAAATTCTTATGCTTTTCTGGACCTTCCTATCACTTCTAGTTTACTGCATTGCCCTTTGGTTTGTCCACTGCTCCCAGAGTGTTCACAAAATGCCTGGCACCTGCCATAGCCTATTGCAGAACACAATGGATTCAGATTTACTCTTACCTGGACGACATCCTGATCCTAGCACACTGTAAGGAAACCCTGTTAATCCATCTAGTGTTCACCATGTGCCTACTCCAAAAGACTGGGGTTCACCCTCAACTTCCCAAAATCTTCCTTGACCCCAGAACAAGACAAAACATTTCTGGGTTGCAGGATCATCACAGACTTAATGAAAGCCATTCTTCCCCAGGACAAGTTCAGCTCCATGTCCTCCCACTTCAAAACCCTTCTGCAGACCCATCAAATAACTGTAAGGCAAATCTTACAAACCTTGGGCCTAATGGCAGCCACCATTCCCATGCTACCGGTAGCCAGAATGCACATACGAAAGCTGCAGTGGTATCTAAAAAAATGTTTGATCTCAGCACCAATATCCTCTACAGCAGGAAATTACTCTTGCCGTGCCTACAAGCAGAGCTAAAATGGTGGATTCAGCAAATTCAGCTGAACCCAGGCATTCCGCTGGATTTACCCATCCCAAACGAGTTCATGCATACAGATGCTTCAGAGCTAGGATGGGGAGCCACAATGGCAAACTACAAGGTTCGAACAAAGTGGCACCCTTCCTTAAAGAACAAACGCATCAACATGAGGGAAATGACAGCAGTCCTTCTGGCACTGAAAGCCTTCCTTCCACTCCTACAACCAGGTGTTCTCCAAATAATAACAGACAACACCACAGTTATGTGGAACCTCAACAAGCAGGGAGGGACAAAAGCGTACCACCTTTGCAGACTAACCTTGTTAATCTGGGACCTAGCCTCAAAACGCAACTTGGGGGGTAACCTACATCCCCTCGCAGGCCAGCAAACGAGCAGACCTTCTCAGCAGGACATCTCTCCAAATCACGAATGGATGCTAGACAGGAATGTCTTTCTAGACATTGTCCACCGGTAGGGCACACCTCAAGTAAATTTGTTTGCCTCCTCCCAGAACCGATAACTGCAGACCTTCTGCTCCGAGACCTACTCCCCACTAGCTTGGAGAGTTAGATACATTCAGCATTTCATGGAAGGGAAGATGCTCTTCGTGTTTCACTGTTGCAGAACATTGGCATATACTGCATTAGTCTTGGAGGTGTTTAGCCCCCAGACAATAGACACATTCGACATGTCCGTCCATAACGGACATTTTCTGTCCACAATCTGGACACTGGATTTGGGGTGAGATTTCTCTCTCTCTCTCTCATCCGACATTCTTTTAACAGAACAGCACAAAAAATACCTGTAAAGGCTAAATACAGGGCTAACTAAGCCCACACTAAGAAAACTAATAACACTTAAAGATAGTAAGACTAAATAGGGCCAAGGAAGGGCCTAACACCAAGAAAACAAAAACTCCACACAGGGTAGTTCTCTACAAAAACTAACCTACTTAACTATATTATTTTAAACTAGAAACACGTTGAACAGTAGCAATCACCCAAAAAACTAGAAAGAGTTTTTTTAAACTTGCTAATGTTAAGTTGTTAATCTCGCCTTCATTCTTGCTGGATGGGTTCGGAGCCGATCCTCGGCTCCGACTCGGCACTTGCTTTAGCTTGAGAACTCCTTTTACCAGCTCGAGGCAACCCTATATCCCATGATGCAAGGCGGAACTACCTCAGATCTCGTTTGCCGCTTAGCGAAAGAGGTCTCCTTTGCCAGCTGAGGTAAGTAATTTTTTGTCAAAAGAGAAAAAAGCTTAGTTAGGGATTTATTTCCCCCTTGTTTCCACTTTTATAGTCTGTAGTGTGTTACAGCCCACCCTATTCCCTTATAATTCAAAACTTTTAATTTCCTTTAGTAATTGTATAAAAGTTAGTTAGGCCTAGACCCCATTGGTTAATCCCTACCTGTGTGTCTGTGTGTTAGGGGATTAATTGTGTGTGTTTGTTGGGGTTTGTGTGTGACTTCCTCCTTAGAAATATGTCAAAGGATGGCAAGGTCTCAGGCTTCAAGAAGTGTGACTCGTGCTGTCAGAAAATGTCTCTGACAGACGGTCACACTTCTTGTGTTACCTGGGGCCTTTGCACCTGCAGGACTCCTGTGCTTTGTGTCACTCTTTTAGCCAGAGAGTCCTGCAGGAACGGAGGAATAAGTTAATCCTCCGTGGCTTACTTAAGCCAGAAGGTTCTCCCTCTAAAACAGGGTCTGGTAAACCTTCTAAGCCACCGAAGGTTCAGGCTACAGTATCCAAGCCTCCTCCGGTGGCTCCGGCTCCGTCGGAGCCGAGATCGCTCGGCTGGAACCGATCTATCTGCTTCCAAAGTAGTGGGTTCGGCACCAATTGGTTCCGACACCCGGTCTACTGTGCCCTTGTCGGCTCCGGCTGGAGCCGACACCTTATCCAGCATCGGAGCCGAGAAACCTTCGACTCCATCTGGAATTCTCAGGGGACTTCGGCTCCGATGACTTCGTCCCGAAAGAGATCTCGGTCCCCTTCGTTGCAGAGTATCCACTCGGCTCCGGGGTCTCCTCTTTTGTCGGAGGGGAGCCATCGGAGCCGATCTTCGAGATCTTCCAGGCTGTCTTACCACGACTTAGAGAGGGTGGTAAGCAGGCTGTTGAAGTCGCAGGCACTGGCCCAAATGCTCCATAGCCCGTCTCAACAGACTTCGGCTATTGTTTCACCCTTGAACTTCCTCCTCCGACTCCACACCAGAGTTTGGAGCCGGAGCTTCTCGGGACAGCGACTGTTTCGGAGCCGATACATCCTTCGGCTCCGTCGTCCTCGGCTCCGATCTCCTCCTTGAGGCCTTCCTTGGAGGGATCCGGTCGTCGGGTTTCCTTGTCGGCTCCGAGGGGCTAGTGGCATCGGACCCTTGTCCGACCCCGCTCTCCCTCTCGGGGCTTCGGCTTTGGTAAGCTCGGCACCGACATCGGCCTCGGAGCCTTCCCTCTCAGTGGAGCCGGGAATTCCTGTATCCTCGGATCGAGGATATTCCGGCCTCCCGAGGAGGGGAGCCTTTGAGGTGATGAGGAGTGTCCTGGCTACTGAGCCAGGTCAACGGTCCATCCCTCTAGCTCCTCCCTCTTCGGTGCCTGTAGACACCTCTTGCCAGCCTCTTGCTCTCAGGCCCAGGGATCCATCGCCCCAGGTTTCCCCATTGGGAATTTCCTCCTCTTCAAGTTTCTCCTGATCCGCAGGTGAACCCCCTCGGAAGAGGACGTGTAAGAGGAAACACACAGACTCCCCCGAGTCTACTACATCTGATACCGACTTAGATGAGTCAGAGGGTTCCCCACGATCCCCCTCTGAGGATGTCTCCTTTTCAGACATCCTTGAGCTCCTCAAACAGAGGGGGAATTGGCCATCCATTGATCCCTCCGAGGATGAGTCTGTATACCTGGAGGCTTTTGGATCCCGACCCTCCACCTCCTGGGTGTCTCCGCCTTTCGATCCACTTATGCAGGTAGTGGCTCGGAAGGCGTGGGTGGCTCCAGATTCTGTGGAACCTGTCCCCAGGAGACCATCCAAGTTTATCATGGCCCCTACGGACAAACAGTTTCTTTCCAAGGTCGTCTCTATGGATGCTATGGTGGTGGCGGCGGCCACTAAGAAGGAACTGGCGGATCCTTCAGTACCTGTCCATCCTCCTAACAAGGATTCTAGGACCATGGACAGGTATGGAAAGCGGATGTTTTCTTCAGCGACCTTTGCTATGCGTTCGCTGAACTACCTTTGTCACTTCACCAGGCTTCAAAGAGATATTCTCAAGGAACTGGGTGAAGTGGTCCAGGATCCTTCTGCTGCTGGGGCTCAAGAAAAGATTGCCTCACAGCTAGCAATCCTGAATTCCCTATCCAACTCCTCCATGCGGCTCATATCCTATGCGGCCGATGGAGCGAGCAGGGCCGCAGGCACAGGAGTTGCTCTTAGACGCCAAGCCTGGATGCGGCTTTGTAATTGCGGACCCCTTTAAGGCGTCCTTCACTAATATCCCCTTTGATGGTTCGGCTTTGTTCGGACCTCAGGTGAAGGATACCTTGACCAGGTGTGAGCAGGACGGTAAAACTCTTTCTGCCGTTGGAGTCCATTTTTCCACCCCTTCTAGACCATATCCCAAGGGTCAGAAGGGAGGGAAGATGTGGTTCCGCAAAGCCCAAGGAGCTACACCGGACACACGTGGTCAGTTTACCCCCAGAGGCAGAGGGGGTAACAATAATAGACGCCGCCCTAGAGGCAGGGGGGGTCCTCAGAACCAGGGCAACAGGGAGTCTCTTCCTGAGAAGCCCTTTCAGCATCCCTGAGGTGTTGCCCGACTGTCCACCCTTGGAGGCAGTCGGGGGAAGGATTTCGCTGTACCCAGTAGCCTGGCATTCCCTCTCACAAGATATGTGGGTACAGTCGATCATATCCGAGGGTTACAAAATCCCCTTCGAAAGGTATCCCGTACCTCAACAATCCCTTCCAGACATCTCACCCGGTCAAAGGGATTTGGCAGAACAGGAGGTTTCAAAGCTCCTAGGAAAAAGAGCCGTCCAGACTGTGCCGGCAGACCAGGTAGGATCCGGCGTCTACTCGAGATTCTTTTTGGTCCCCAAAAGGACGGGAGATTGGAGACCAATGTTAGACCTGAGCAGTCTAAACAGATTTGTCAAGAAGGCAAGATTCCGGATGGTCACGCTTCAGTCCATTCTGCCCTTTCTGGGCAAGGACAACTGGATGTGCTCTATAGACCTTCAGGACGCGTGCTATCACATAAAGATTCACAGGCGCTCCAGAAGGTTTCTCCGCTTTCGGCTAGGGACCAGTCATTACCAATTCAGAGCCCTGCCCTTTGGACTCACTTCAGCCCCCAGAGTGTTTACCAAATGCATGGCAGTGGTCATAGCTCATCTGAGACGTCAAGGATTCCAGGTGTTTCCTTATTTGGACGACTGGCTCCTCTCCGCCACCACCAGGTGTCAGCTTCTTCAGACCAGAGACTACACTCTACAGCTTTGCAGGAGTTTGGGAATTTCAGTAAATTTCGAAAAATCTTCTCTGCTGCCTTGCCAATCTATCACCTTTATAGGCGCAGAATTAAACACCGTCAAAATGTTAGCCAGACTAACAGATCAAAGAATTCTGGACATCCAAAAATTGTCGGATTCTATTGCAGAGCAACAAGGTCAAAGCCAGATTTATACTGAAGGTTCTAGGTCTTATGGCTGCGGCCATTGTTCTTCTACCACTGGCTCGCTTCCACATGCGTCTTCTGCAGTGGATGCTATTCACGCAGTGGTCGTACCACAGTCTCCCGATGAGGCACGAAATCTTAGTCACACAGTCGTGCAGAACTCATCTGAATTGGTGGATATCTTCCCTCTTCTTCATCAGGGCCGACCCTTTGTTTCCCCTCCTCCAGTTGCCACAGTCACTACGGATGCCTCTCTGATCGGGTGGGGGGGGCATTATCAGGGCAGGATGGTCCATGGGACGTGGCAACCCATAGAATACCATCTGCACATAAATGTCCTGGAGATGAGAGCGGTGCTTTTAACGTTGCAGGCCCTCAACGACTTTCTTCCCACGGGGACTATTGCAGTACAAACGGACAACATGTCCGTGGTCTGGTACATCAACAAGCAGGGCGGGATCAGGTCCTATCCGTTGTGTCGAGAAGCTCTCAGACTTTGGCAATGGGCAATCTCCTCTCATCGGTTTCTGATAGCAACGCACATCCCCGGCAGGTCCAACCTCTTGGCGGACAGGCTGAGCAGATCCATTCTGATGCCTCACGAGTGGTCTCTCAATCAATCTGTAGTGGATCAGATTTTTCTGAAGTGGGGCACTCCTTGTTGCGATCTTTTGCTACTCCTCAAAACAACAAGTGCCCGATTTTTTCACCCTCTTTCCCCTTCCAGGCCAACCCCTGAGAGACTCTCTAACCCAGGATTGGCCCGGGACTTCTGTACGCTTTTCCTCCTTTTCCCTTGATTCCACAAGTCATTCAGAAAGCCACCGTTTTGAGGGCCAAGTTGATTCTCATTGCCCCTTATTGGCCTCGACAAATTTGGTTTCCGTCTCTGCATCGTCACCTTCTGGTGCAGCCCTGGCATCTGGACCCAGTTCCGGATCTCTTGATCCACCAGTCGGGTCAGCAGCACCGGGCCATTCATTCTCTCAACCTCACTGCTTGGTTGCTCCACTTCCTTCCCTAGCCAGGATTCCGATGATCTCTGACTCAGTCAGAGACATCTTAGTGTCTTCTTTAAAGTCGTCCACTAGGACTGTTTATGCTAGCAAGTGGCGACGTTTTTCTATTTGGGCAAATTCCAGGAATATTGACCCCTTTACTGCTCCTGTACATTCTGTTTTAGATTTCCTGGCGGAGGTTTTTCATTCAGGATCCTCGTCATCTACAGTTAAAGTACAACTGGCTGCTATTTCCAAGTATCATGTTGGCTTGCATGACAATAACATTATGTCTCATAGATTATGCAAGGCCTTTCTGAGAGGAGTTTTTCTCCTAAAGCCGCCTATAAAGCATCCTCCTCCGCAATGGGATCTAAACTTAATGTTGGCATCCTTGATGCTACCTCCCTTCGAACCGTCTGCTTCATGTTCTTTGAAGTTATTGACCTGGAAAACTATATTCTTACTGGCTGTCACTTCAGCAAGAAGGGTTTCCGAGATTCAAGCTCTCTGCATTCGTTCCCCTTACTTGGTTATTCATAAGGACAGGGTATCATTAAGAACGAACCCGTCCTTTCTCCCCAAAGTTGTCTCTCAAACCAATATTAACCAATCTATAGATCTACCAGTCTTTTTCCCAAACTATTCCGACAGAGCTGAACAGAAGCTTCATTTTTTGGATGTCCATCGTCAGCTCAGGTACTATTTGCATAGAACTAAACAATTCAGGAAATCGGACCAATTATTTGTCTCCTATGCAGAAAACAGGATAGGTCTTCCAGTTTCTAAAGTGACTTTATCCAGATGGTTGACTTCCACCATTTCCTATGTGTACTCTCTCAGAGGCAAGCAGCTATCTTCTAAACCAAAAGCACACTCAACCAGGAGTCTATCCACTTCTGCAGCCTTTCAGGATAGACTACCCATTGATACTATTTGTGCAGCAGCTACTTGGGTCACGCCTCATACCTTTGTGTCTCATTACAAGTTGGACTTGGCCTCCAGAGATAGGGCCAGTTTTGGTTCCACAGTTCTCAAGAGTCTGTTCCATTGAGCCACCCGGGATACAGGTGCTAGGGATGCGGTCCCATCCAGCAAGAATGAAGGCGAGATTGACAACTTAACATTTAGAAGTTATGTACCTACCATAACGTTCCATGTTAGTTGTCTTCTCTCGCCTTCTTTCTTGCGTCCCTCCCTCCTTCCCCCTGGCCTGGACAGATCTTGAAGAGTTCTTATCAGGTTGTTTTCCTCCTGAGCCTTCATATGAGGACTCTTTTTATGAACTTGTTTTCCTAATTATGTTAGGTTAGTCCTTAGCAGGGTAGGTTAGCTACCAAACGAGATCTGAGGTAGTTCCGCCTTGCATCATGGGATATAGGGTTGCCTCGAGCTGGTAAAAGGAGTTCTCAAGCTAAAGCAAGTGCCGAGCCGAGGATCGGCTCCGAACCCATCCAGCAAGAAAGAAGGCGAGAAAAGACAACTAACATGGAACGTTATGGTAGGTACATAACTTCTAATTTGTCAAAATGGTCCGAGCTAACTGGATCACCGAGATCTCTCTTGCAGCGGCAAACTAGATCTGAGGTAATTCCAGCAGTGCATTGGGGGATAAGGAGCTTGGTCTCGAGCTACTGGCAAACCTTGAGCTTTGCTATCAGCTGTGTCGGAGCTGAGGATTGGCTCCGAACCCATCAGTGAAAATAAACAGTGAGATTTAACAACTTCAAATCGAAAATTTCAGGAGTCGACCGACCGGCACTTGCGAACTGCTTCTGCTTTGGGCACCACACGGCAAGAAAGACAGATGTAATAGCATCGGCTGCATGTTTTACTGTTTCAGTCATTACATTTGGGTTATCTACTTGCAGTAGCCTTCAGTCAGCCTGATTAACAAAGTTTTGGGTCCTGCGTCGGTTGCGGTCTCCTCTTCCATGACGTCAGGTCGTCAGGGGTATAAAACATGCAGCCGACGCCATTTTCTTTAGTCTTTCTTGCTGCGCGGTGCCCGAAGTAGAAGCATTTCGCAAGTGCCGGTCGGCCGACTACTGAAATATTCCAATTTGAGTTTCAGAACCGAAGTCTTCACTAAAGCTAAGTACCCCGTTGGGGAAACTTTTTTCTTGCTTTTTACCGATGTCAGAAAAACTTAATTGTATTACTTGTGGGAAGCAAATACCTCATAAGTATTTCCATTTATACTGTATTCCTTGCTTAGGCACTGATCACAATGTTAATGTCAATGTTATTAATTAAGGATTATGTAAACAGTTGTTTCCAATCTAAACTTTTTCCAATGCATACCTCCATTTTTGTAGTGGGCACCCTTTTTACCAGAAGAAAGGGATAGTTAAGGGCCAGATGATCAGAGCCTCAAGAATGTGTAGCACTTTGGAATATTTTTTGGAGGAAGCTAGCACACTCCGTGGTTTATTTATAGAAAAAGGATACCCAGTCAACTTGATTGATGGGTTGACCAAGGAAGTTACTGAAAATAGGGAATCTAGATATTACCCTTTACTAGGAACCGGGACAGCTAGTACAGAGTTGGTGACAGACAATAACACCTCTAATTTTAAGAACAGTTTTGCATACACATACTCCTCCAATTCTCAAACAATAGAACAGGCCATTTTAAAATACTGGCCCATAATATCAGTAAATGACGACAAAACATTTTATCCCTTTGGTGCCAGGTTTTCTTAGAAAAAGAGGAATGAACCTAAAGGAATTCTTTGAGAAAAATAAGGCTGTTAACAATGAACCCACCAGAATGAAGACGGGTACCCATAGATGTGGTTCATGTAACCAATATGCCTTTATGCTGAACCAGGACGTTATTTCTATCCCTTCTAGAAAATTTGATACAAGTTTAAACAATATTTTAATTGTGCCACCAAAGGAGTTGTATACTTAGGAATCTGCCTATATTGTCACAGTTTTTATGTAGGCAAGACAGAAAGGCTTTTTAGAAAAAGAGTTTATGAACATCAATATGATATTAGTAAAGGTAAAGTGACCAATGCCTTTTTTAAGCATTCCCAAGTATGTGAAAACATGCAAATTAAGTTTACAATTTTAGAACAAGTGACACCCGATCCATGGGGAGGGAACTGGGAAGCCAGATTGGAGTATCGGGAATTGTTTTGGCAGCTTAGATTGGACGCAGTTAGACCACCGGGTATGAATGACACTTGAATATAAACAGTGTGCTTAAATTAAGAAGGGCACGACTATAAAAGGGGTTCTAACAGGTTGTTTAATTCTACCATTAAGCACACTGGTATTGTATGTATTTGTATTTTAGTTTTATGCCTCAGTTAGGTAACCATTTGTCGCATTTTGCAATGAAGAGGATGTATATTTATTTACTTGTTTCTATCATTATTATTATTTTCATTTTCATTACTATTTTTTAAAAAAAATTTTTTTCCACATGTTCCTATATGCTTTGTCATACAGTATACACTTACATTTTTTGAGATCGTTGGATTTACATTTTGAGTCTGGCATTTAGATTAGAAGGTTCACCAAATATTCAAGGATGTTTTATATGCACTGTATTTTTAAAAACTGATTAGGGATGGTTCATTGGAGGGGGGGGGGTATGTCATGTGATTTTGTATTTAGTATTTAACATGGCTAACCACATTACAAACTATTTCAACTCTGAAGAAGCTCGGTAATAACCGAGCAAAAGCGCTTGGTCTATTGTTGGTTGTTCATTGGTGTGATTTGGACTACGTAGCAATAAAGGTGTTGTTTTTAACCTATTTGGTTTGAAAGTACATTTCTTGGAGATTCTGGTCCTGTGGCCTTGGACTTTGGTGGTTCCTGATCACAATGTGCCTGGCTGTCGGTTTTGTGCTAGATTTAACCAACACACTGTTAAGCGTCTGTATATTTTTGCATCAAAGTATTTTGGGAACTGATTTAACTACCCAGAAATGTCAACTGATAGCAAACCGACTGCCGGAGTACATAAAAAATGCAAAGAAATGGACAGAGAACAGCAGTCGAGATCCAAAACCAACGAAGCTTCTCCTAAGTCAGTCGCCGGTACTCAGTGAGGCACTTTCGCAGCCCCTGATACCATCTACCTTCGAGTCCCAGGCCTCTACCGACACCCATGTTGAGTCTGGCATATGCCGCAAGATACTCAAGGTATTGGACCCAACGGATCTATCTCCCACGGATGGGTCTGGAGCTGCTGAGCAGGCTTCTGAGGGTGTATTCAGACCTCAACATTTATATATCAAACCGACAGCTGCAAAACCAAAGACAACTTCTAAAACTAAACAACCGATGCCTGAGCCATGTGCACAGGCCGCTACGCCTAAAAAACAGATGATCAAAATGGCTGAAGACCTTATTACCTTGATCAGGGGTACCCATCCCCCTCATGATAAGAGGCCTAGCAAGACACTGATTATGAATCTTCAGATCAGGTTTCTATTTCTTCTGATCAGGAATTATCTGTACCTCCTTATGAGGATTCTGATGCTGAGGAGTCTATTCCATCTGCATCTCCTCCTGAGGATTATTTATTTGGAGAAACCTTGCATACTTTGAGGGAGCATTTTCACTGGGAGAGTCAAGACTTCTCAGAATCAAAAAAGAGACTCGGGGATTTCCTTCTCCCTCAGCACAGGCCTTTAGCCATTCCCCCTGTTTTAGACATTGTGGATGATGTGTTTTTGGAGTCAAGCTTGACCCCTGACTCCTTACCTCCGGCTCCCAGTAAGCCTGACAGATATTACAGGGTCCCTGACTCACACAACTTTTATTTAGAAACCCTGCTGCTAATCCTGAAACTATTTCACAGGGTCCAAAGGGAGTTAAGGCCTCAACAGCAAAAAATCCTACTACCTCTGACAGAGATTCAAGGGTACTGGACAGATGGGGAAAAAAGGTTTACACATCTGCAACCTTGGCCATCAGGGCCTTAAACTGTCAATTTAATATGCTTAAGTACCAACAACATGTTATGGGATTGCTGAAACAGAAAATGTTGATTTTAGAATGTGCAGAAAATAAAGAATTGCAGGAATTATTGCATGCAGCTGAACAAGTTGGAAAGCATACTTTGCAATGTGGTTTTGATTCCTTAGAGGCCTCCTGCAGGGCCGCAGTTACTGGATCTGTGATTAGGAGGCATGCCTGGCTAAAGGAACAAAATTTGCCTGATCATGTTAAAGCTAAATTGATAAATGCACCTTTACAGCATGATTCTCTGTTTGGTATTAAGCACCTTTACAGCATGATTCTCTGTTTGGTATTAAGGCAGAAGAGGTTTTAAAGAAAATGGTAGACAAAGCTAAGTCTGTGCAAACTGTTAAAGACTTCTTACAAGTGCAGCCACCAAGATTCAGTAGACACTGGCCTACAAAAAATTGGTCCTTTCCTGTGTCAGAGCTCAAAAGGGCAAATCCAGACGCACTAAGGGTTCCAGATACCAGGCGCAAGATTCATACAGATCAAAGCAATGGGGTGCTCCCACCTCCAAATCTGGAGGAGATAAAGCTCAAACCTACAGAAAGCAATCCCAATGACTTCCCTCTGCCTACATCAAGCACTTATCTTTTGGAAGCACCCATAGGGGGAAAATTAGCACTTTTTGCTCAAAATTGGCAGTTAACCCAGGACAAGTGGGTACTAAACATCGTATCACAGGGATACAGATTCCATTTCCACACTCTGCCAATGGCAAATGGTTGACCAGATCTGTCAAAAAATCAATGGGTAGAGGCACAGAAATAGGTTACGTCCCTCATGGATATGGGGGCCATTCAGACCGTACCAGAACAGGAAAAAGGACAGGGTTTTTACTCTACTGTTCTTGGTACCCAGAAAGGACAAGGCCTGGTGACCAATACTAGATTTATCGATTTTGAACACATACCTGGACATTCCAAAGTTCAAAATGCTGACTTTGCAGCAGCTTCTGCCCATGCTGGGAAAGAATGCTTGGCTGGTGACTTTAGACCTAAAAGAGGCATACCTGCATGTCCCAATAAGACAGTCATGCAGAAGATACCTCAGATTCAAGGCTGGCTTAATGCATTTCCCATTCTCTGCACTGCCCTTTGGCTTATCTACTGCGCGCAGACTCTTTACAAAGTGCCTGGCACCAGTAATTGCAATTTGCAGACAAAGAAGTATACAAATGTATATATATATCCTTACTTGGACGACTGTCTCATTCAAGCAGAGAACAAGGACACTCTTCTTCGACACCTGGCATTTTTCAGAAGGCTTCTAACATGCTTAGGATACACAATAAATGAAAAGAAATCACAACTGGTACCTTCTCAAAAGATAACATTCCTGGGTGCAAGCTTGAATACAACTGCCCAGATGGCTTACCTCACGCCAGACAAGCAAAGGCAACTGACTATTTACTTCAAACTGATGGCAACAAAAAACAGTCTTCTGCAAGACAAATTCTGCAGGCTCTGGGCTTCATGGCATCCTGCATCCCACTGATTCCATATGCAAGACTGCATATGAGGAAACTTCAGTGGTACGTAAAAAGTTTATGGAGTCAACATTCTCACAGTCTGGAAACAATGATTCCTCTCATTCCCTGCCTGCAACAGGAGTTTCTATGGTAGTCAAAGGCACGTCATCAAAACTTGGGACGACCATTCACTCTACCCCCTGCCAGCCAAACCATAACAGACGCATCAGATTATGCCTGGGGGCCCACATGGCAGGAAGATGCATTCAGGGCATATGGTCACTAAAACAAATGCATCTACATATCAACCAGAAAGAGATGCTAGCTGTTCAAAATGCCCTAACAGCCTTCAAGGACTTACTTCATCCAGGTCAACTACTAATAAAGACGGACAACACCACAGTCATGTGGTATATAAACAAGCATGGTGGCACACACTCCTCCCCCCTTTGCAGATTAGCCATGGCACTGTGGGACACAGCTTTGACCTACCAAATACATCTTCAGGCTCAATTGCTGCCAGGAAAACAAAACACTCTGGCAGACAATTTAAGCAGAAACCATATGGATCCTCATGATTGGAAACTAAATCCACAAGTCTTCAGCATGATAACAGAGAAATGGGGGAGCCCAGACATACTTCTATTTGCCTCTCCTCAAAATTATCAGTTGAAACAATTCTGCACAAGGACTTATCACAGACAAGCATGGAAAGTGGACGCCTTATCCTTCAGTTGGAAAAACCTATCAGTTTACGCCTTTTCTCCTCTGCCTCTTCTCCCAAAGATCCTCCTAAAAGTCAGACAAGAGAAACCAAAAATGATACTAATTGCCCCGGACTGGCCCCACCAGTACTGGTACCCACTCCTAAGGAACTTGTCTCAATACCCAGCTTGGGCCTTGCTTCAAAGACCACAACTACTGTCCCAACAAAACAATCTGATCCTGCACAATCAACTACAGACTCTGAACCTGGCAGCATGGCTGATCATGTAGTCCTACAAACAACACCTCTCAGTAAAGCTGTGATGGATGTCATTTTGGAAGCCAGAAGGCCTAGTACTAGAAAATATTATGCAGACAAATGGAAAAGATTCTGTGCTTGGAATCGAGCACAAGGAACTGATACAGCAGAACCAAATATTCCTCAGATATTGCAATACTTAACTGAGATGCTTGACAAAGACCTATCTTTCTCATCAATTAAACTCCATGCCTCTGCCATTTCGGCTCATTACAATACAGAGCCCACCAGTCTTTTCTCATCCTTTACTAAAGTAGTATCTTAGAGGAGCCAAAAATTTATGGCCTCCTAGATGATCACCATTGCCTGCATGGGACCTCAATTATGTGTTGGAAAAGCTCACCCTGCCTCCATTTGAACCAGCTACTATAGCTAATATAACGTTCTTATCATGGAAAGCAGCTCTGCTACTAGCAATTACTTCAGCAAGAAGAGTTTCAGAGCTACAGACCCTCATGGCTGTAGAGCCTTTTATCATATTTTACCCAGACAGGGTAGCTCTGAGGACAAATCCTACTTTTATGCCTAAGGTGATTTCCAGTGTGGCTCTTAACCAAACACTTCATCTGCCAACCTTTTATCCAAATCCGCAGAACAAGGGGGAGAGAATTCTGCATTCCTTGGATGTACACAGACAGCTAAGATTTTACTTAAGCAGGACTAAAGCTCTTAAGAAAAACTGAGCAATTACTAGTGACATATGTTGCAGGATCAGAAGGCAAGGCTGTTTCAAAGCAGACAATTTCAAAGTGGCTAAGCCACTGCATCCGTTTCTGCTACTTACACCATGGTAAACCTGTGCCCAAGGACATTAGGTCTCATTCCACCAGAGCTGCAGCTACTTCAGCAGCCTTTCTAAGGGGAGTACCAACCAAATACATTCTAGAGGCTGCTACTTGGAATTCTGTTCACACCTTTACAAAGCGTTATCATTTGCCTCTCTACTCTAAATCCAGGGAAGGCTTTTCCACTGCAGTGCTGCAGGGCCTTATAGCCGCTCCTAATGCTGTTTAGCTCCAGCCTCCCAACCATAGCTTTGGGATTCTACCCAAATGTAATGACTGCAACAGTGAAACACGAAGAACATAGTACAGTTGTGTACACTTACCATAAATGTAGATGTTCGACTGTATTCACTGTTGCAGTCCAGGTTACCCTCCCGCCATCCCCCTGTCATTCTGGAGTTTATCTTTCCTTCTCCATCTTCTACAACCTATGTGGTGTATTTGCTTGTAGATGAAGGTAAGGTTTATATTGATGCATGTATATATATCTATATATATATATATATATATATATATATATATATATATTTCTGCTCTTGTCCGAGGTGGTGATACTGCGATAGCGTTGTTGCTTCACAGTAAGATGCTGACTGGTTTGACTCTCAGCTAGAGCATCTACTGCGTGGAGACATGCGTGAATGGGCGTACCTTCGTTGAAGGTTGTGCATTAGGGCTGGCAACTCAGCACGTAAAAAATCAACTGCCAATCAATAGCGGACCGGAGTTCCGCTGTGGCGACCCCTAACCGGGAAAAGCCGAAAGACACAACAACATATGCTTCTGCTATCTTTTTGGGGGCACTTGACATCGGGGGCAAGACAAGCTAAAAAAAATGGAGTCGGCTGCATGTTTTATACCCCTGACGACCTGACGTCATGGAAGAGGAGACAGCAGTTGACGCAGGACCCAAGACTTTGGAATTCAGGCCGACTGAAGGCAACCTGCCAGCAGATTACCCCAAATATAATGACTGCAACAGTGAATACACTCTAACATTATGGTATGTGTACACAACTGTACTTTCCTTTTCATCTAGGGTTCTCTTAGAAAGGAGGAGAAAACTAGTAGATAGGGGGTTACTGCAGCATTCTTTTTCTGAAGTGTTGGGTAGCCAGGAAAGTGCCAGCACTTCGTCAAAATCTTCGAAGTCTTCTGATTCCAAAGAGATCAGAGGGTACAGGGTCATAGGCTCCACAGCTCTTTGAACCGAGTGTCCCTTTGGTTTGCAGTCAGCTCCCAGTCATGGAGCCGGTCTCTGAGGTCCCCTCATCTCCTCTGCTCCAGTCTGCACTTTCGGTGCATTCCGCTAAGTCTTCGGTCAGCCTCTCTGATTTGGATATGAATCGGCTAGTGCAGAAGCTTTTAAGGACACCAGGACTTGCTAAATTGTTGTCGGCACCGACCACTTCGGAGCCGAAGACCATTGAACCGGATTTGACTACTCTTCCGAGCCGTACTGGACCCTCGGAGCCGAAGGAGCCGGAACTGATGATTGTCGAACCCTTGGAACCGAGACCCGCACCGGTTTTATCGGTTCCATCTACTCGGACGTCCTCGGCGCAGACCGAGGATGTTAGGAGCCGACACTCTCCTGTCGGGTCTGGGGAGGATAGTCGGACCGATATGTCGGTGCCGACTCTTCCTCTCGGGGCTTCTGCTCGGATGAGCTCGGCTCCCACCTCAGGCTCGGAGCCTATGGTTTCGGTGCGGGAGGATCAGACGGTCTGTTCGGGTTCGTCTACCCCTTCTCGTCAGAGCCATGCCGCTTTTGACGCCATGAGGAGAGTCATGTCTCCTAAGACATCGTCAGCATCGTTTTGGCCTTCCCTCTCCCCTCGAGTTCCTGTGTCCACTTCTTCATCTACCGGTCCCCCTGCGAAGCGTAGAGACCCTGAGCCTCCAGTACCCCTACAGGGTATCCCCTGCTCTTCCGAGACCTCCCCAGATCCCCCCACTGAGGAAGTACCCAGGAAGAGATTGTGCAAGAGGAGACACTTGGACTCCCCACAGGAGTCTTTGACATCTGACACTGACCTGGATGAGTCAGAAGGGTCCCCTCGATCCCCTGCTGAGGATATCTCCTTTGCAGATATATTAGAGGTCCTGAATCAGAGGGGAGGTTAGCAGTCCAAAACCCCTACTGAGGATGAGTCAGTGCTGTTAATGGCTTTTGGGTCTCAACCTTCTACTTTTTGGGTGTCTCCACCTTACGATGAACTCATGGACCTGATCTCTCATAAGGCGTGGGAGTCGCCGGAGGCCATGGAACCTGTCCCTCGGAAGCCAAACAAGTTTATCTCTGCCCCAGTGGACAAAGCCTTTTTGACCAAGGGAGTACCTGTTGATGCCATGGTGGTAGCTGCTTCCACCAAAATGGAAATGTCTGAAACATCCACATCTTACCGTCCTCCTAATCGAGAGTCTAGGATCATGGATAGGTATGGGAAACGCATGTTTAGTTCAGAGACCTTTTCTCTTCGATCGCTAAACTATTTAACCCATTTCTCGAAACTCCAAGGAGATCTCCTGAAAGAGCTTGGAGATGCTTTTCAGGGTACGATAGCTGCAGGGGTGGCCGACAGAGTCAACACACAGCTTGCTACCCTAAATTCGGTTATGAACTCATCCATGCGTCTCATCATATGCAGCTGATGGTTCGAGTAGTGCTGCTAGTTCAGGCATTACTCTGGGCGACCAGCCTGGATATATGTCTGTTACTTTGCGGAGCCCTTTAAGTCTTCCTTTATTAACACCCCATTTAACGGCTCATCACTTTTGGGCCTAAAGTAAAGGAGACATTAACCAGGTGCGAGCAGGAAGGCAAGACCCTATCTGACGTTGGAGTCTGTTTTTCTATCCCTACTCGGCCCTATTCCAAGGGCCCTATGCATGGAAAAATGTGGTTCTGGAAAGCACAGGGAACCTTCCAGGATACGCCTGGAGAAACCCCCTCTAGAGGTAGAGTAGGGGGTTATAATGGAAGACGCCGCCCGTGCGGCAGAGGGGGTCCGCAGCAACTGGGCGACAGAGGACAGTTCTGGAGGCAGTCTGGAGTCGCTTATCTTTGTACCCAGAAGTCTGGCAAAACATAATGTCGGATACTTGGGTACAAAGCATAATTTCCAGAGGATATTTCATACCGTTCTCTACCCCTTCCACTCCCCAGATGTTCCACCCCGTCTCGGGGAACAAGCAGTTGGAGGTCCACAAATTGCTAAAAAGAGTCGTCCAACCAGTCCCAGCAGACCAGGTTGGATTCGGAACTTACTCGAGATTCTTTTTGGTACCAAAGCAAACGGGACTGGAGACCTAGCTTGAACCTCAGCAGACTCAATCAGTTCATAAAGAAAGAGAAGTTCCGAATGGTCACGCTTCAGTCCATTCTTCCCTTCCTAGGGAAAGGTGATTGGATGTGCTCCATAGATCTCAAGGACGCGTACTATCACATAAAGATGAACAGACGCTCCAGGGATCACCTGCGTTTCCAGCTGGGAGCCAATCATTACCAATTTCGATCCCTGCCCTTTGGTCTCACTACAGCCCCCAGAGTGTTCACCAAATGCATGGCAGTGGTCACGGCTCACCTGAGGCATCTAGGATTCCAGGTGTTTCCATACCTAGACTATTAGCTCTTCACCACTACCACTAGGCATCAATTGACTCAAGCAACACAATACACTGACGCACTGCCATCAGTTAGGCATTACAGTCAGCTTTGAAAAGTCTGCCTTATCGCCATCGCAGCATAGTGTTTTTGTAGGAGCAGAGTTACCTCAACCACCACTCTACGTCTTCCAATCGAAAGAGTCTCACTTCTCCGCCAACACATCAGCTCACTGGTGTCAAAGAACAAAGCTACAGCATCAGAGGTCTTGAAAGTGCTAGGTTTGATGGCAGCTGCAATCCTGGCCGTATCACTCGGAAGAATGCATATGCGAATCCTTCAATGGCTCCTCTTTGCTCAGTGGTCTTACCAGAAACTGCCAATGCACCACATAATTCTCATCACAGATACCTACAAGAGAGACCTTTGGTGATGGTTGTCGTCTCCATGTCACAATCGGAAGGCCCTTTGTTCTCCCCTCCCCCCAGTAGCCACTGTGACCACAGACACTTCCCTGATAGGGTGGTGGGGGGCATTTTCATGGAAAGACTGCCCAAGGCACATGGACGGATCAAGAGTCACATCTGCATATCAATGTTCTGGAGTTGAGAGCGGTACTTCTGGTGTTGCAGTACTTTCAGGATTCTCTTCCTCTAGGAACTATTGCAATTCAGATGGACAACATGTCAGTAGTCTGGTACTTGAACAAGCAAGTGGATCCAAGTCTTACCCCCCTTTGTTGAGAAGCCCTCAGGGTCTGGCAATGGGCTGTGTTGTCCCAGCGTTTTCTGTTAGCAACGCACATCCCTGGGAAATCCAACGTGATGGACAAGCTAAGCAGGGCGATATTGCTCCCTCATTAGTGGTCTCTTAAACAACAGGTTGCAGAGTTGATTTTCCGCAAATGGGTCAGCCTTGCTGCAACCTCTTTGCCAGCCACATCAATTCAAAATGCAGAAGCTACTTTGCCCTAATACCACCTCCGGGACATCCCCGAGAGGTGCACTCGTACACGATTGGCCCACAGGTCTCCTTTATGCATTCCCACCCTTTCCATTGATACCCAGATTTTTACAGAAAGCAAAATCGCTGGGAATGACTGTTATCCTCATAGCCCCCTACTGGCCTCCACAGATTTTGTTCCCTTTTCTCCACCATCACCTGTTGGAAGATCCATGGATCCTGGACCCAGTTCCGGACCTTCTGACGCACCCGTCAGGGGACCTCCATCCTTCCCTGCAGTCCCTGAAACTGACTGCTTGGCTAGTCCACTTTCCCTGTTTGCCAGGCTTCATTCAATTTCAGAAAATACAAGACAAATTCTCTTGTCTTCCCATAAGCCATTCACCAGGAAGTTATATTGCAGTAAGTGGAAAAGGTTCTCAATTTGGGCCAACACACAGAAAATTGACCCTTTCCGAGCTCCGCTATCATCCATTTTAGAATTTTTGACAAAAATTTTTAAGGAAGGGGCAGCAGCTGCTACAGTTCGAGTCCAGTTAGGCGCCATCTCAAATTTCCACCTTGGGTTCTTAAAGGTGTTGTTCGCATGAGACCTCCTGTCAAAATTCCTTATTCTCCTTGGAATTTGAACCTTATGCTGTCTCAAATTATTCTTCCCCCTTTTGAACCAGCATCTTCTTGTGATCTCAAATATTTATCCTGGAAAATTATTTTTCTAGTGGCCATTACTTCTGACTGCAGAGTGTCAGAACTCCAAGCATTATCTATCAGACCACCTTACAAGATTTTCCATGCTGATAGAGTATATCTCAGAACAAACCCCTCATTTTTGCCTAAAGTCTGTTCTGAATCCAGTGTCAATCAGGTCGTTGAGCTGCCAGTTTTTTTTTCCCAACCACTCTAACAAATTGGAATACATGCTACACAAACTTGATGTACACAGCTCAGATTTTATCTTGACACAACTAAGGATATTAGAAAATCAGATCTTTTTGTATCCTTTTCAGAAGCCAGAAAAGGTAATCCAGTGGCTAAAACAACTTTATCTTAATGGCTATCAGATTGCATATCCTTTGTTTATGCGAATGCTAGCATGCCATTGACACACAAACCTAAGGCTCATTCTACCAGAGCCGTTTCTACATCTTCTGCCTTTCAAGCTAAATTGCCCCTTGACAATATTTGTGCTGCAGCCATGTGGTCTAAGCCTCATACCTTTGTCACACATTAGAAAGTAGATAAGGCTTCCAGGGACAGGTCTTCCTTTGGTTCCTTGGTACTGAAAAACGTACTTCCATGAGCCACCCAAGATTGAGTGTGCTAGGGATGCTACCCATCAGTGAGAATAAACGGCGAGATTTAACAACTTCACGTAAAGAAGTTATGTACTTACCATAACGTTCCATGTGAGTTGTTTATCTCGCCTTTATTCTCACGTCCCTCCCTCCTTCCCCCTCCTGGCTGACAGTAGACTTAGAGGTTAGTACTATCCTGGCTTCTCAGTACTTCTTTCCTTTGGAAAGTGTTTCCCTTTTAGAGTAGGGTAAAGATATATGTGTATATATATATATATATATATATGTATATATATATATATATATATATATAGATATATATATATATATATATATTTAATTTGCAGCAAACAAGATCTGAGGTAATTCCAGCAGTGCACTGTGGGATAAGGGGCTTGGTCTCGAGCTACTGCCATACCTTGAGCTTTGCTATCGGCTCCAAACCCATCAGTGAGAATAAAGGCGAGATAAACAACTCAACATGGAATGTTATGGTAAGTACATAACTTCTTTCAAGTTTCAGAACCGAAGTCTTCAACTAAAGCTAAGTACCCCATTGGGGAAACTTTTTCTTGCTCCTTAACAACGTCAGTAAAAGTTAATAATTGCATTACTTGTGGAAAGCAAATACCCCTCAAATATTTTCATTCGTACTGTATTCCTTGACTAGGCCCTGACCACAACATAACTTGCTGTCGGTTTTGTGCTTTATTTAATCAGCGCACTGTCTGTCGTCTGTATATTTTCGCCTCTAAGTGTTTCGGTTCTCTCTTTAATTATCCAGAAATGTCATCTGTTAGCCATCAGACTACCGGGATTCTGAAAAAACGCAAAGATAAAGACAGAGACGGGCTGCCGAGGTCCAAATCAGCCAACAACGCTTCTTCTAAGCCAGTCGCCAGTTCGCCAGTACTCAGGTGCTTTCGTAGCCCCCAATACCCGCTACTTCTGACTCGCAGGCCTCTACTGAGACCCATTCGGAGTCCGGTATACTTGGGGATTTCTTACTCCTGCCTCAGCATAGGCCTTTATCTGTACCTCCTGTGCTAGACCTTGTTGATGATGCCTTTTCAGTATCTAGTTTGGCCCCTGATTCTTTCCTCTTACTCCCAGAAAACCTGACAGATATTTCAGGGTTCCTGATTCACACAGGTTCCTTTTTAAAAATCCTGTTGCAGATCTAGAGACCATTTCACAGGGACCCAAGGGCATTAAGGCTTTTACTCCTATAAAAATCCTACCCCCTCTGATAGAGACTCCAGGGCTCTGGATAGATGGGGTAAGAAGGTTTACACTTCTGCAGCCTTGGCCATTAGGGCTTTAAACTGCCAGTTTCATATGTTAAAGTATCAACAACATGTTTTTGGATTGCTTAAACAGAAAATTATGTTGATTCCTGACTGTGCTGAAAATAAAGAATTACAGGATTTAATGCATTCTGCTAAACAGGTTGGAAAACATACTTTGCAATGTGGATTTGATTCATTAGAGGCTTCTTGCAGGGATGCTGTTACTGGGTCTGTGCTCAGAAGGCATGCTTGGCTTAAGGAGCAGTCTTTGGCTAATCATGTTAAAGCTAAATTGTTGGATACTCCCTTAAATCAGGACCGTCTGTTTGGCAACAAGGCTGAGGAAGTTCTTAAAAAGATGGAAGATCAAGCTAAATCTATGCAAACTGTTAAAGATTTCTTACAAGTTCAGCCTCCTAGATTTAGTAGGCATTGGTCCTTTCCACCCCTTTCCAGGTCTTCTCAAGCCAAGCCCAGACACAGCAGGAACTCCAGGATGTTCTTCGTGTTTCACTGTTGCCGTCATTACATTTGGGTAATCTGCTGGCAGGTTGCCCTCAGTCGGCCTGATTAACAAAGTCTTGGGTCCTGCGTCGGTTGCTGTCCCTTCTTCCATGACGTCAGGGGTATAAAACATGCAGTCGACGTCATTACATCGGTCTTTTTTTGCCACACGGTGCCCGAAGCAGTTCGCAAGTGCCAGTCGGCCGACTCCTGAAATTTTCGTTTTTGAGTTTTAGAACCAAAGTCTTCAACTAAAAAGCTAAGTACCCCATTGGGGAAACTTTTTCTTGCTCCTTACTGATGTCAGTAAAAGTTAATAATTGCATTACTTGTGGGAAGCAAATGCCTCAAGGATTTTCATTTGTACTGTATTCCTTGCCTAGGCCCCGACCAGAATGTACCTTGCTGTAGTTTTGTGCTAAATTTAATCAACGAGCTATTAAAGTCAGTATATTTTTGCTTCAGAATATTTTGGCTCACGCTTTAATTATCCAGAAATGTCGTCTGTTAGCAATACGACTACCGGAATACCTAAAAAACGCAAAGAAAAGGACAGAGTCAGGCCGTCGAGGTCCAAAACTGACGACGCTTCTCCTAAGCCAGTCGCTGGTTTGCCGGTACTCAGTGAGGCGCTTTAGCAGCCCCTGACACCCGCTACTTCTGATTCGCAGGCCTCTACTGAGACCCATTCGGAGTCCGGTATGCCACGAGAGACTTCAGTTATGGAACCGGCGGATGTCTCTACCTTAGATGGGTCCGGAGCCGCTATGCAGGCACCGGCTTCTGAGGGTGTTTTCAGGCCTACATATTTGTATATTAGACTGACGCCATCTTCAAAACTAAGGCCAAAATATAAATCTATGTCTAAAAAAATGACGCCTGGGCCACATGTGCAGGACCCTATGCCTAAAACACAAATGATCAAAATGGCTGAAGATTTAATTAATCTGATCAGGGGTAGCCAACCCCCCCCCTAAGAGGCCTAGACAAGACATTGATTATGAATCTTCTGAACAGGATTTTATTTCTTCAGACTCTTCTAATGAACATGATTTGTCTATACCTACTTATGAGGACTCTGATGCAGAAGATTCCATTCCTTCTGCTTCTACCCCTGAGGATTTTTCTTTTGGGAAAATTTTACATACCTTAAGGGAACATTTCCACTGGGAAAGTCAGGACTTCTCTGAATCTAAAAAGAGACTTAGGGATTTTATTCTTCTTCCTCAGTGTAGGCCTTTGGCTATACCCCCTGTTCTAGACATAGTTGCTGTTTTTTTCAGAATCTAGTATGGTTCATAGGTTCATAGGTAGGTACTAGGCTATTGGCCTGAGGGCCTATATAAGCCTAGCCAAAAGGGTACCCTGACTTTCGTCACCCAAGAAAATTATTTTCCTTTGCCCTTGTCGAGCAGAGCCCCAGAAGTGATCCCCAGGGGGAATTTCCTATTTCCCATCCGATCATCAAGATTTTTCTTGAAGAGTGCTAATGAGGAGCTTTGTTTGATATAGATAGGTAGTTTGTTCCAGAGTATGGGAAGTGTCTGGGACTGGAATCTATCCCTCCAGCATGTTCTGTTTATTGTGGTGACAAAGTTTAGGTCCCTAGAGTGTGTAGCTTGGAGGTATTGGGATTTCTTTAAGTGGAGTATGTCCAACAGCTCTGAGTTTGACATAGCTTTGTATGTTAGGCAGAGATCGCCTCTGAGTATACGATATGCGACGGAGTAAAGCTGGAGTTTTTTGAGACGGTCTGCGTAAGGCATCTGTTTGAGGCTGGTAATCCTCTTTATGAGGTATTTCTGTGGCCTTTCATAGCTCCTGATTCTCTGCCTCCGGCTCCTTGCAAGCCAGATAGATACTACAGGGTTCCTGACTCCCACAAATTCCTTTTCAAAAATCCTATTGCAGATCCTCAGCCCATTTCTCATGGTCCCAAGGGCATTAAGGCCTCTACTGCTAAAAATCCTACCCCTTCTGATAGAGATTCCAGGGCGCTGGATAGATGGGGGTAAGAAGGTTTACACTTCTGCAACCTTGGCAATCAGGGCTTTAAACTTTCAATTTCATATGCTTAAATAGCAGCATATCATGGGACTGCTTAAACAGAAAATTATGTTAATTTCTGACTGTGTGGAAAATAAAGATTTACAGGATTTATTGCATTCAGCTGAACAACATATTTTGCAATGTGGTTTTGATTCTTTGGAGGCCTCTTGCAGGGCTGCTGTAACTGGGTCTGTGCTTAGAAGGCATGCTTGGCTCAAAGAGGAAACTCTGCCTGATCATGCTAAAGCAAAATTGTTGGATGCTCCTTTACAACAGGACTATCTCTTTGGTAATAAGGCTGAAGAAGTTTTAAAAAAGATGGAAGATCAAGTTAAATCGATGCAAACTGTGAAAGATCTCTTACAATTCCAACCTGCTAGATTTAGTAGGCACTGGCCTGCTAAGAACTGGTCCTTTCCAGTTCCTTTGAGAGCCACTCAAGTCAAACCCAGACATTCCAAAGGCTCCAGGTTTAAGTCACAAGGTACTTTTAGAACAAAACAATGGGGCGCCTCCTCCTCCAAATCTGGAAACAACAAGGCACGTCCCTATGATAAACAGTCTCAATGACTTCCCTTTACACTTAACAAGCACTTACCTTTTAGAAACCCCTTTGGGGGGAAAAGTGGCACTTCATGGAAGAAACTGGCAACTTATAACCCAGGACAAATGGGTTTTAAATGTAGTATCCCAGGGATACAGATTTCATTTTCACATGTTGCCAATCCCAAACGGATGGCCAGACCGGCCCCCAAATCAGTGGTCAGAGGCCCAGAAACAAGTACTGTCCTTCATGAACATGGGAGCTATTCAACCTGCCAGAAGAGGAAAAGGGGCAAGGCTTCTATTCAAGACTTTTCCTCATACCCAGAAAAGACAAATCATGGTGTCCAATTCTGGGCTTATCTACTAAACACATTTCTGGACATTCCAAAATTCAAGATGCTGACTCTTCAACAGTTACTTCCTATGCTAGGCAAAGATGCCTGGTTGGTAACTCTAGACTTAAAAGAGGCTTACCTGCATATCCCAATCAGGGAATCTTGCAGAGGATACCTCTGCTTCAAAGCAGGCTACTTGCATTACCAGTTCTCTGCACTACCCTTTGGCTTATCTACTGCCCAGGGTCTTCACAAAGTGCCTGGCTCCAGTAACTGCATTTTGCAGGCAAAGAAATATTCAAATATATCCATACCTGGATGATTGTTTAATTCAGGCAGAAAACAAGGACATTCTTCTAAAACATCTGGTGTTTGTAAAAAGGGTTCTAACTTGTCTAGGGTACACCATAAACGAAAAGAAATCACAACTGGTACCCTCTCAAAAAATTACATTCCTGGGTGCAAGCTTAAATACAGCTGCCCCAGATGGCTTACCTAACACCAGAAAAGCAAATTTATTTTGGTGACTTACTTCAAACAGGTGGCCACAAAAACCCTGCTATCTGCAAGACAAATTCTGCAAGCCTTTGGGGTTCATGGCCTCCTGCATTCTTCTAATTCCATATGCAAGACTGCATATGTGGAAACTTCAGTGGTACTTAAAAAGTTTATGGCATCAACTTTGTCACAGCCTGGAAACAATGATTCCTATCATACCTTGCCTGCAACTAGAGTTCCTAAGGTGGGCAGAGGCCTGCCACCAAAACAAGGGACTGCCATTCACCACACCCCGTGCCGCCCAAACCCTAACTACAGACTCATCAGACTATGCTTGGGGGGCTCATCTGGCAGGGAAGTGCATTCAGGGTAAATGGAGCCCAAATAAAATTCACCTTCATATCAATCAAAAAGAGATGCTAGCTGTACAGAATGCACTGACAGCCTTCAAGGACTACCCTCTTCCAGGACAATTAATGATAAAGACAGACAACACCACAGTTAGGTGGTACATAAACAAGCAGGGGGGTACACACTCCTATCCCCTTTGCAGACTAGCCATGGCATTGTGGAACATGGCCTTGACCTATCAACTACAAGTACAAGCTCAGTTCCTGCCAGGAAAACTGAATACTCTGGCAGACACTCTAAGCAGAAATCTCATGGACCCACACGAATGGAAACTGGAACCATGGATTTTCAACATGGTGACATGCAAATGGGGGTGTCCAGACATAGATCTTTTTGCCTCACCCCAGAACGATCAGTTGGACACATTCTGCACAAGAACTCATCACAAAAAAGCCTGGAAAGTGGATGCTCTGTCATTCATCTGGAAAAACCTATCAGTCTATGCTTTTCCCCCTCTGCTTCTGCTCTCCAAAGTTCTAATATGGAAGCTGTATTTAAGCCTTTTTCCTTAACTTAATTGCTTCCCTCCATTCTTTAAAGCTAACTCCTTCCCCCTAGTACCTGTACTTTTCTCAGCCCTGCTACTTTTAGAAGAAGCTACTCCTTGCTATTTTACATTTGTCCACTAGGTGGCACCCATCCCTCTACCTTACCTCACTGACTTTAATGCTTCTCCTAGACTTACTGTTTAATTATTTGTAGATCTACTGCCCCTACAATCTTTTACCTTCCTTCTACCTGTACTCAAACTCTCTTACCCTTCCCTGTCTACTATCCCTTCTGTTGAGATCATTTCTTTCTGCCTATCCCATACTTACATACTAAGCCAGCTCTCCACAGATAGTTTTTCTCCCTCAGTGGGTCTACCCGCGCCTTTTACCCTACGGGCTCACTCTGTTCCCCTACCCTACCCCCAATTCCTACCCACCCCCAGTACTTCTAACTTTATACACACCTGAAACTCCTCCCCAATTTCCATCAGCCTATCCCACTCCTTCACCCTTCCCCCGCCTATACTGCAATTCAATTAGTTGCTCCTCCCCCTTCCTATCCCTTATCTGAATACACTCTCACATATACTTCTCTTCCTATCAGCTCCAAACCCTCCCCAATAACTCTATCCTCTCTTCTAAAGTTTATTCCTACTCTGCCCACCATGTCTCTAGCACATAAACTCACCTCTCTTACATGTCTTATCCTCCTAATAACTCTCTATAATGCAACCTCCTCCACCAAACTACCCTCTTCTTTCTCCTTCCCCACCTCCTTCACTCTCTCCATTCCTCCCCCATTATTACTCCACTTCTTTCCAATATCCCCCTCCCTACTTCAACCTAATCCATTTCATTATTTTAAATTAAAACGCCATACAATCTCTTTAAAACCCTTTGCCACCAAATCTAAACTTTATCTCCCTCTAACTTCATGTCACAGTCACAAGAGTCTCTTCCCCTCTCCCTTTACATGGCTAACTCTAGCAGGTGACATACACCCCAACCCTGGTCCCATTAACAATACCTCTCCCACTACCTCCTCCTCTAGAAACAACCAGAAATATCTTAAGTTCATTACCATTAATATCCAGAATATAAATAATAAAATTACAAACTTCCACGCTTGGCTAACTCGCATTGTACCTGACATAGTAGTAGTCACAGAAACCTGGCTAAAACCACACATTACAAACTCTGAAATTATTCCACCTGGCTACCAAGCTCTCCGATCCGATCGCCAAAACAAAAAAGGAGGTGGTGTAGCATTAATATACAACTGCCTGCTGAATCTCTCCCCTTACCAGAATACCATTCCTCAGTTTAATAATGCTGAACTAACCATTGGAATCCTCAAAATGAACAACTTTAAAAGTATCTGTATTATAGCCATTTATATTCCCCCTGGTGAAAACATCGCGACCCTAGAAAATATTCTGTTATGGGCTTCAAAAAATATCAAACTTGAGACTTGCATTCTAGGTGATGTCAACATTGACTGGAATAAAATTAATAACAATACTCCCACTCTTTCTATTAATCTTTATAACTTTACTCAACTAATAAACAGCATTACTAGACCCAACAAAAATAACCCACCAGGGTCCATCCTAGACTGGATCCTAGTCCGCCATCCTAATAAGATCTCCAACTCTGGTATTTGACCTCATTCAATAAGTGACCATCTTCCAGCCTTTATTCTCCGAGCTGCCCAACACCTCCCTCACCAACACCAATATGCCCATACTCACAATCTCACTAATTTTAACCCCTCTATATTCTCTGAAACCCCTAAACTAACTAACTGGGATATCCTTAAAACTCTTCCTCTAGATGATGCAGTGGTAAGCTTCAATACTACCTTCCTTAAAATCCTAAACTCTCAAGCCCCACCGCAAACAAAACGAATAAAACAAAACTCTGCCCCTTGGCTAACTAAGGACACTAAAAGTCTTATGCATCAAAGGGACAAAACCTGGAAAATTTATAACAAAAATAAACACCCAGATACACTCCTTCAATATAAGCAACTCCGCAATCTAACCAAAAAACTTATCACAAAAGATAAAAAAATCCTACTACACTAAACTACAGTCTACCCTCTCAAAAGATCCCAAATAATTCTGGAATTCCATTAACTCCCTCTTACACCCAGGCTCCAAATCCAATCCCTGTCCCGACAACAGCAAGACCGACACAGAAATTGCATCCCTTTTTAACTCCTTCTTTACCAATTCTATAGCCGAATTGACCAAAACCTTCTCGAAATCTACACCCTGCCCTCCACCCAATACTTCTCCCCCCTCCTCTCTCCACTCCTGCTCTCCTAATCCCCCTCCCACTTTCCACTTAAAACCTGTATCCACCAGCTATATTAAAAAACATCTCACCAAACTCAAGCCTTGCTCTAATGCCCTCGACAGTATCCCATCTCTCTTTCTCAAACTTGCACTTGATGGCATTGCCATACCAGTCAGTATTCTCATCAATAGATCCATCCAAGAATCAAATGTTCCCAAACTATGGCGAGCAGCTTACATCCTGCCCCTTCATAAAGGAAGTAAAAATAATAGCACTTCTAATTTCCGCCCCATAGCCATTCTTTCCCAAATTTCTAAAATCCTGGAAAAATGTATCCACCAGCAACTCATGCCCCACCTACTAAATAACCATCTCCTTACCCCTACTCAGCACGGCTTCTGTCCTGGCCACAGTACCATTACTGCTCTGCTCTCTTTCTTAGATATTGTCAACCATGCTCGTGACTCTGGAGACATTGTCTCTACTGTCCTCCTCGATCTTTCCAAAGCATTTGACACTGCATCATCAAACTCCTTCTCAACCACCTTTCTAACCTCAATCTCTCTATTGATTCCCTTTCTTGGTTCAAAAGTTATCTCTCAGACAGATCCCAAGCTGTGAAATGGCAAACAGGGACCTCTTCCTTCTTTCCTACCCCCACCGGAGTTCCACAGGGCTCTGTTCTCGGACCTATACTCTTTAACGTGTTCATCAATAATTTTCACTCTGCAATTCCTCACTCTCAAATAGTCCAATATGCAGATGACTCCACTCTAGTCTGCTCTGCCTCCAGCCTTCCCGAACTCCAGTCCAAGACCCAATTGGCCTTCACTGCTACAGAGAATTGGATGCTTCTAAACCATCTCTCCCTTAATGCCAATAAATCCCACATCATCCTCTTTCCCCCCTCTAAAGCTCCTCTACTTGATAAATCCTCTTTCAAGATTACAAGCCTCGCCCACTCCACAATAGAAGTTGTTACTCATGCCAAGCTACTTGGTGTTACTATTGTTGAACACCTGAAATTTAATACTCATGTTCAACTAAATATAAAAAAAAAAACACCAGAAGCTTGGTATGCTTTATAGAAACGCTAACTTCTTAACATTAGCTACAAGACAAACCCTCACTTCCACCTTCCTTCTACCTTCTCTATTATGTGGTGCTCCTCTTCTAACAAACCTAACAGCTTCCATCTCCTCTAAACTAGAAAGTTGCTACAACAAAATTGCCAAATTCACCACTAACTCTTCTCATTCTACTCACCATTGCATCTCCCTCCATAGTCTCTAATGGCTCGAACTCCCTAATCATCTTGACTACCTCCAACTTACTACTGCCCACAAACTAGTTTTCAAACCCAATGCTTGCCCAGCTCTTTCGAATATCCTACCTTTCTATACTCCTTTCAGGCCCCTAAGATCAGTCTACAAAAATCTTCTTTCTGTACACAAACCTAAACGACCACCAGGTCACCTACTCCTTTCTTATACTATAGCAAAGAAATGGAACCTGCTTCCTCCCCAGCTAAAAATCACCACAAGTCCTGAACAATTCAAATCTGTACTACATTCTCTCCTCCTCCAAAACAGGAAATGTAATTGTATACTTCCCACCTAGGTCCTATTACTTTCCTAGTTTCTACTTTCCCCCTCCTGCCCCTCATCTCTCTAATCTTTCTTCTGCTCCCCATACTCTACATTTCTTTTTTTTTTTTCCCCTATATTAATCTCGCTCCAGATACCCTTTAAATCCTCACTTCCCCTCTGCTTATATGCCTTCTCCTTTCTACCCGGGCCTCCACTGAAAACGGGCCTTCGGGCCCAGTGGACATCCCCAGTTATCAAACTGGAAATAAATAAATAAATAAATAAATAAATAAATAAATAAATAAAATAATAAAAGTCAAACAGGACAAACCAAAAATGATTTTGATTGCTCCAGACTGGCCTCGCCAATACAGGTACCCACTTCTGCGCAGTGTGTCATACCTTCCACCGTGGCACCGGCCTCAGACACCTTACTTACTGTCTCAGCAGAACAACCAAATTCTGCACACTTGGCTCCAAACTTTGAATCTTGCAGCGTGGCTAATCACTTAAATTCACCCTTAGCATCCCTCAGCAAACCTGTGATGGATGTCATTTTGGAGGCAAGAAGGCCTAGTACTAGAAAATGTTATGCTGATAAATGGAAAAGATTCTGTACCTGGTGTCAGTCACAAGGGATAAGCACAGCAGTGCCCAATATTCCTCAGATTTTACAATACTTAACTGAGATGCTTCACAAGGGCCTGTCCTTTTCTTCCATAAAAATCCATGCCTCAGCCATTTCAGCTCATTACAACACAGAACCCTCCCCTCTTCTCTCATCCTCTGCTAAAGCAGTATTTCAGAGGGGCCAAAATCTTAAGACCACCCAGGAGAGCTCCAACCCCTGCCCAGGACCTCAATTTTGTATTGGAAAAACACTCTCTCCCTCCTTTCGAGCCAGCTGCTACTGCAGACTTAAAATTTCTCTCCTGGAAAACAGCTTTCCTTTTTAGCAGTCACTTCAGCTAGAAGGATTTCCGAATTACAGGCCCTTGTGGCAGTGGAGCCTTTCATAATTTTTCATGCGGACAGGGTGTCTCTCAGGACCAATCCATCCTTCATGCCTAAGGTGGTATCCAGTGTGGCTCTTAAACAGACCATTCATTTGCCAACTTTCTTTCCCAATCCTCAGATCAAGGGGGAGCGGATTCTGCATTCATTGGATGTACACAGACAACTTAGATTTTACTTAAACAGGACAAAATCTCTAAGAAAATCTGAACAACTATTGGTTGCATTTGCTGCAGGGGCAGAGGGAAAGACTATTTCAAAGCAGACTATTTCCAAATGAATAAGCCATTGTATTCGTTTCTGCTATATGCATCATGGTAAAACTATCCCCCAGGGGATCAGATCTCATTCCACCAGGGCTGCATCTACTTCTACAGCCTTTCTCAGAGGTGTCCCTACCAGAGACATTCTAGAAGCTGCTACCTGGAGCTCAATTCATACATCCACCAAACATTACCATTTACCTTTCTTCTCTAAATATAGAGCTGGCTTTGCCTCTGCTGTCCTGCAGGGCCTTTTAGCTGGTCCAAATGCTGTATAAATCCATCCTCCCAACCAGAGCTTTGGGAATCTCCCCAAATGTAATGACTACAACAGTAAAACATGAAGAACGTAGTACAGTTCTGTACACTTTTATAAATGTAGATTTTTGAGTTTATTCACTGTTGCATTTCTGGTTACCCTCCCTCCAGCCCACTTTCTTCTTTTGGCTATACCTCTACTCTCTCTTACTATGCTCAAAAAGCTTTTTGGTGTATTTGCTTTTTTGTTGGAGGTATATTCTTGTATTTATAGATTTAGTATCTTCCCATTAGGGGGGCACCTGACATCTGGGGCAAGAAAAATTGATGTAATGGCGTCAGCTGCATGTTTTATACCCCTGACGACCTGAATGTCATGGAAGAAGGGACAGCAACCGATGCAAGACCCAAGACTTTGTTAATCAGGCCAACTGAGGGCTACTGCTAGCAGATAGCCCAATTGTAATGACTGCAACACTGAATACACTCTAGCATCTACATTTTTGGTAAGTGTACACAACTGTACTTTCCCCCCTACTTCTCAGTCTAGCCAAGGGCAATCACCACAAGTTACCCCACAAGGTGGACCTTCTTACACAACAAAAGGGAACCCTTATCCACACACGCTTACAGATGTTATCACTGACACTGTGGATGATAAACTTGTGATTTCCTTCAGGCACTACTACTCAGAGGAAGTGCTTTCAGTCCTGAGACAGGCCAGGAAACCTACTACAAGCAAATCTTACTCGGCTAAATGGAAGAGATTTTCAAAACGGTGTCTGGGCAAGGGCAGGGATCCTTGCATCACAGATCCCCCTTCCCCAGATGTTCATGTTTCACTGTTGCAGTCATTACATTTGGGTAATCTGCTGGCAGGTTGCCCTCAGTCGGCCTGATTGACAAAGTCTTGCGTCCTGCGTTGGTTGCTGTCCCTTTTTCCATGACATTAGGTAGTCAGTGGTATAAAATATGCAGCTGATGCCATTACATTAGTCTTTCTTGCCACGCAGTGCCCGAAGCAGAAGTAGTTCGCAAGTGCCGGTCGGCAGACTCCTGAAATTTTCGTTTTCGAGTTTCAGATCAGAAGTCTTTAATTAAAAAGCTAAGTACCCCGTTGGGGAAACTTCTTGCTCCTTGCCAATGTCAGTAAAAGTTAATAATTGCATTACTTGTGGGAAGCAAATACCTCACAAGGATTTTCATTTTTACTGTATTCCTTGACTAGGCCCTGACCACAGCGTACCTTGCTGTCGGTTTTGTGCTTTATTTAATCAATGCACTATCAAACGGTACATTTTTGCTTCTAAATATTTTGGCTCACGCTTTTGTTATCCAGAAATGTCGTCTGTTAGCAATCTGACTATCGGAATACCTAAAAAAACGCAAAGAAAAAAAGACAGGCCGTTGAGGTCCAAAACCACCGATGACGCTTCTCCTAAGCCAGTCACCAGTTCGCCGGTACTCAGATGCTTTCGCAGCCCCTGATGTCCACTACTTCTGATTCGCAGCCTCTACTGAAACCCAATCAGAGTCTGGTATGCCGCGAGATGCTTCAATTATGGAACCCATGGATGTCTCCACCTTGGATGGGTCCGGAGCCGCTGTGCAGGCACTGGCTTCTGAGGGTGTTTTCAGGCCTACAGATTTGTATATTAGACCGACGCATCTTCACAACTAAGGCCAAAATCACGACCTATGCCTAAATAACCGACGCCTGGGCTACATGTGCAGGCCCCTATGCCTTAAAAACAAATGATCAAAATGGCTGAAGATTTAATTACTCTGATCAGGGGTAGCCCCCCCCCCCCTCTAAGAGGCCTAGTCAAGACATTGATTATGAATCTTCTGAACAGGATTCTATTTCTTCTGACTTTTATGAACAGGAATTGTCTGTACCTACTTATGAGTACTCTGATGCAGAAGATTCCATTCCATTCCTTCTCCCCCTGAGGATTTTTCTTTTAGGGACACTTTACATACCTTAGGGGAACATTTCCACTGGGAAGGTCAGGATTTTTCTGAATCTAAAGAGACTTAGGGATTTTCTACTTCTTCCTCAGCATAGGCCTTTGGCTATACCTCCTGTTCTAGACATTGTTGATGTTTTTTCAGAATCTAGTATGGCTCCTGATTCTCTGCCTCCGGCTCCTTGTAAGCCAGATGGATACTGCAGGGTTCCTGACTGCCACAAATTCCTTTTCAAAAATCCTGTTGCAGATCCTGAAACCATTTCTCTGGGTCCCAAGGGCATTAAGGCTTCTGCTGCTAAAAATCCTACCCCTTCTGATAGAGATTCCAGAGCACTGGATAGATGGGGTAAGAAGGTTTACACTTCTGCAACCCTGGCAATCAGAGCTTTAAACTGTCATATTTAGTATGCTAAAATATCAGCAGCATGTCATGGGACTGCTTAAACAGAAAATTATGTTGATTTCTGACTGTGTGGAAAATAAAGATTTACAGGATTTATTGCATTCAGCTGTACAAGTTGGAAAACATACTTTGCAATGTAGTTTTGATTCTTTGGAGGCCTCTTGCAGGGCTGCTGTAACTGGGTCTGTGCTAAGAAGGCATGCTTGGCTCAGAGTAAAATCTGCCTGATCATGTTAAAGCAAAATTGTTAGATGCTCCTTTACAACAGGACCATCTCTTTGGTAGTAAGGCTGAAGAAGTTCTAAAAAATATGGAAGATAAAGCTAAATCAATGCAAACTGTGAAAGATTTTTTACAAGTACAACCGCCAAGATTTAGTAGACACTGGCCTACTAAGAACTGGTCCTTTCCAGTTCCTTTGAGAGTTACTCAAGTCAAACCCAGACATTCCAAAGCAACCAGGTTACAGTCCGAAGGGACTTTCAGAACAAAGCAGTCTCAATGACTTCCCTTTACACTTACCCCAAGCACTTACCTTTTAGTCGCCCCTTTGGGGGGAAAACTGGCTCTTCATGAAAAAAACTGGCAACTTATTACCCAGGACAAATAGGTTTTAAATGTAGTATCTCCGGGATACAGATTTCATTTCCACACGTTGCCAATTCCAAACGGATGGCCAGACCTGCCCCCAAATCAGTGGGCAGAGGCCCAGAAACAAGTACTTTCCCTCATGAGCATGGGGGCTATTCAACTAGTACCAGAAGAGGAAAAGGGACAAGGTTTCTATTCAAGACTTTTCCTGGTATTCAGAAAAGACAAATCTTGGCATCCAATTCTGGACTTATCTAACACGTTTCTGGACATCCCAAAATTCAGTATGCTGACTCTTCACCAGTTACTTACTATGCTAGGCAAAGATGCCTGGTTGGCAACTCTAGATTTAAAAGCGGCTTACCTGCATATCCCAATCAGAGAATCTTGCAGAAGATACCTCCGCTTCAAAGCAGGCTTCTTGCATTACCAGTTGTCTGCACTGCCCTTTGGCTTATCTACTGCGCCCAGGGTCTTTACAAAGTGCCTGGCTTCAGTAATTGCATTTTGCAGGCAAAGAAATGTTCAAATATATCCATACCTGGATGATTGTCTAATTCAGGCAGAAAACAATGACATTTTTCTAAACCATCTGGCATTTGTAAACAGGGTTCTAACTTGTCTAACGTACACTATAAACGAAAGGAAATCACAAATGGTACCCTCTCAAATTACATTCCTGGGTGCAAGCTTGAATACAACTGCCCAGATGGCTTTCCTTATGCCAGAAAAGCAAATTCATTTGGTGACTTACTTCAAACAGGTGGCCACAAAAGCCCTGCTTTCTGCAAAGCAAATACTGCAAGCCTTGGGTTTCATGGCCTCCTGCATTCTTCTAATTCCATATGCAAGACTGCATATGAGGAAACCAGTGGTACTTAAAAAGTCCTTGGAGTCAGCATTGTCACAGCCTGGAAACAATGATTACTATCATACCTTGCCTGCAACTAGAGTTCCTATGGTGGGCAGAGGCCTGCCACCAAAACAAGGGACTGCGTGTCACACCACCACCTGCTGCCCAAACCCTAACTACAGACTCATCAGACTATGCTTGGGGGGCTCATCTGGCAGGGAAGTTTATTCAGGGCAAATGGACCCCAAATCAAATGCACCTTCATATCAATCAAAAAGAAATGCTAGCTGTACAGAATGCGCTGACAGCCTTCAAGGACTACCTTCATCCAGAACAATTAATGATAAAGACAGACAACACCACGGTTATGTGGTAAATAAACAAGCAGGGGGGTACACACTCCTATCCCCTTTGCAGACTAGCCATGGCATTGTAGAACACGGCCTTGACCTATCAAGTGCAACTACAAGCTCAATTCCTGCCAGGAAAGCTGAATACTCTGGCAGACGAACTAAGCAGAAATCTCATGGACCCACACGAATGGAAACTGGAACCACGGATTTTCAACATGTTGACACGCAAATGGGGAGCCCAGACACAGATCTTTTTGCCTCACCCCAGAACTGTCAGTTGGACAAATTTTGCACAAGAATAAGTGGGTGCTCTATCCTTAAGCTGGAAAACCTATCAGTCTATGCCTTTCCCCCTCCTCCTCTGCCTCTGCTCTAAAACGTTCTACTAAAAGTCAAACAGGACAAACCAAAAATGATTTTGATTGCCCCAGACTGGCTTCGCCAACACTGGCACCCACTCCTGCGCAGTGTCACACCTTCCACCATGGCACCTGCCTCAGACACCTTACTTGCTGTCTCAGCAGAACAACCAAATTCTGCACACTTGGCTCCAAACTTTGAATCTTGCAGCGTGACTAATCACCTAAATTCACCCTTAGCATCCTTCAGCAAACCTGTGATGGATGTCATTTTGGAGGCGAGAAGACCTAGTACTAGAAAATGTTATGCTGACAAATGGAAAAGATTCTGTGCCTGGAATCAATCTCAAGGGGTAAGCACAGCAGTGCCCAACATTCCTCAGATTTTGCAATACTTAATTGAGATGCTTCACAAGGGCCTGTCCTTTTCTTCCATAAAAATCCATGCCTCAGCCATTTCAGCTCATTACAACACAGAGCCCTACCCTCTTCTCTCATCCTCTGCTAAAACAGTATCTCAGAGAGGCCAAAAACTTAAGACCATCCAGGAGAGCTCCAACCCCTGCCTGGGACCTCAATTTGGATTGGAGAAGCTCACTCTCACTCCTTTCGAGCCAGCTGCTACTGCAGACTTAAAATTTCTCTCTTGGAAAACAGCTTTAATTTTAGCAGTCACTTCAGCCAGAAGGATTTCCGAATTACAGGCTCTTATGGCAGTGGAGCCTTTCATCATTTTTCATGCGGATAGGGCATCTCTCAGGACCAATCCATCCTTCATGCCTAAGGTCGTACCCAGTGTGGCTCTTAATCAGACCATTCATTTGCCAACTTTCTTTCCCAATCCACAGAACAAGGGGGAGTAGATTCTGCATTCATTGGATGTACACAGACAACTTAGATTTTACTTAAACAGGACAAAATCTCAAAGAAAATCTGAACAACTGCTGGTGGCATTTGCTGCAGGGGCAGAGGGAAAAGCTGTTATTTCAAAGCAAACCATTTCCAAATGGATAAACCGTTGTATTTGTTTCTGCTATATGCACCATGGAAAAACTATCCCCCAGGGGATCAGATCCCATTCCACCAGGGCTGCATCTACTTCAACAGCCTTTCTCAGAGGTGTTCCTACCAGGGACATTCTAGAAGCTGCTACCTGGAGCTCTGTTCATACGTTCACCAAACATTACCACTTTTCTCTAAATCCAGGGCTGGCTTTGCCACTGCTGTCCTGCAGGGCCTTATAGCTGGTCTTAATGCTGTATAATTCCCTCCACCCAAACATAGCTTTGGGAATCTACCCAAAATGTAATGACTGCAACAGTGAAACATGAAGAACATAGTACAGTTGTGTGCACTTACCATAAATGTAGATGTTTGAGTGTATTCACTGTTGCAGTCCTGGTTACCCTCCCCCCAGCCCCCTATTTTTCTCTGGCTATACTTCTACTTTCTTTCACTATGCTTAAAAGCCCTTTTGGTGTATTTGTTTTGGGACTGGAGGTATATTTTTTGTGTTTTTAATTATATTTGCTCCCCATTTGGGGGGCACCTGATATCTGGGGCAAAAAAAACTGATGTAATGGCGTCGGCTGCATGTTTTATACCACTGACGACCTGACTGCAACAATGAATACACTCGAATGTCTATATTTATGGTAAGTGTACACAACTGTACTTTCTTGCCTGTGTGTGTCAACTAGGTAAGGGGGGGACTTTCTTACTCTTCACTGAAAGTCCACCTTTCAGCAATCTCAGCTTGCCTGCCACTAGACCCTCCCCTATTAGCCAGAAAGTCCACCTTTCAGCAATGTCAGCTTGCCTGCCACTAGTCCCTCCCCTGTTAGCCAGACTCGATGTGAAGCTATTCTTAAAAGGGATCTTGCACATCAGACCACAAAGAAAAACCCATCCCACCACCCTGGGACCTGAACTTCATCCTGAAAGAACTAACAGTCTCCATTTGAACCTGCTAGTACGACTACTCTGCAAATGTGCACTTGGAAGACAGTCCTGCTAGTGGCCATAACCTTATCCAGAAGGGTGTCTGAATTACAAGCTCTAATGGCCTACCCTCCATACACTACTTTCCACAAGGGTAGGGTAACACTAAGAACTAATCCTGCTTTTATGTCGAAAGTGGTCAATGATCTGTCCTTAAACCAATATCTTCATCTACCCCTCTCCCACCAATGAAAGCCAGAGAGTACTCCACTCCCTGGATGTACACAGACAGCTAAGCTTTTACCTAGGTAAAACAAAAATCCATAAGAAAATCTTATCAGCTGTGTTTCCTTCCACCACAGGGCCCTGGATAAGGCAGTCTCCAAACAAACCACCACATGTTGGATTAGAAAAATGATTTTATTTGCCTATGTTCACACCATGTTAAAAGCTCCTACAGGGAGTTAAAGCTCACTCTACCAGGGCAGTGGCAGCCTCCAAAGCCTTCTTAAAAGGCCTGGACACTGCATCAGTACTAGAAGCAACCACATGGTCCACCATTAAAACTTTCACCAAACACTAAAAGTTACAGTGTCTCCATTGCACATGCAGGATTTGCCAGAGCATTTCTGCAGGGCTTTGTGGAATCAGCTTCTTCTACCTCCTCCCTTCCTTCCAACTTAGATGTGGTACTCTCCCACACCAAGAATACTGCAACATGGGAATAGAAGGACGTAGAATAGTTGTGTAAAATCTTACCATAACCATAGATGTCCTTCTCTTCCACGTTGCGGTATTCCTTCCCACCCACTTTAACCCCCTTATCCTTTTTCTCTCACTCATTACTGATCTGTCTTGGGTCTCCTGGGGGTTATACCCTTCCCAGTGACCAATTTAACCACAAAATGGCTCCTTGATCCTATGACTGACATCACTGGCTACTCTACTTACTCCTATCCTGCTGGGCTTTCAAGTTCTGTGGTCTGTGTGTGCAGACGTCACATTTAAGGTCCCTGGTTGATGGCCCTACGTGTGACATCCCACACAACTGCAACAGCCAAGCTGAAGCTTTTGTATAGGAGGCGACATACTGAGGCGGAAAATCCCACACTAAGAATACAGCAACATAAAAGAGGACATCTGTGGTTATGGTAAGATTTCACACAACTATTCTTTACACCCACCACTACAGTGGATTTCCGGGCAGGGTCAGGGCTTATTCTTCCTGAGCCTTGGCCTCATCTGTGGCTTTTTGAAATGGATTAAGATTTGTGAAGTATTATAGAACCAGCAACTTCATCTCTGCATACCTTTACAAAGCACTATAAACTAGATTCCTTCACCTGGTGTGTAAGATAGACATCATCAGAACCATTTTTCACCTGCTCGAGGACACACATCCTTCCTCCTCCTAGTCAGTCTAAAGTATGGTAACTTATCCATATAGCCAACACTTCTTCAGCAGTAAATTTGTAATGAAACATCTGATGTTGTTTTCATTCTTTCAACAACAGTTGGATCTCCGATCCAACCTTGAATCCAGCCTGTCTGCTTTTACTAGACTGTTGGATCCAACACTAGAGCTCCTCCCTTTATCCATAATGCCCCATCATCTTGGCATACCTGGGATGTTCTTCATGTTTCACTGTTGCAGTCATTACATTTGGGTAATCCTGCTGGCAGGTTGCCCTCAGTCTGCCTGAATTCCAAAGTCCTGGGTCCTGCGTCGGCTGTCGTCACCCCTTCCCTGACGTCAGGTCATCAGGGGTATAAAAGAAGCAGCCAACGCCATTTTATTTAGTCTTTCTTGCCGCCCAGTCCCTGAAGCAGAAGCAGTTTGCAAGTGCCTGTTGGCTGACTCCTGAGATTTTCGAGTTCGAATTTCAGATCCGATGTCTTCTATAAAGCTAAGTACCCCGTTGGGAAAACTTTTTTCTTGCTCCAGAACCGATGTCAGAAAAAGTTAATAATTGTATTTCTTGTAAGAAGCAAATACCTCATAAGGACACTTATTCTTACTGTATTCCTTGCCCTAGGCCCTGATCATAATTTTCTGAGTTGTCGGTTTTGTGCTAGATTTAACCAACGCACTATTAAGCGTTGGTATGATTATGCTTTAAACTACTTTGGATGCCCTATCCTTCAGCTGGAAAAAAACTGTCAGTGTATGCCTTTCCCCCTCTGCCTCTCCTCCCCAAGGTACTCCTAAAGGCCAGGCAGAAGAAGCCAAAGATGATACTGATTGCACCAGACTGTCCCCGCCAGCATTGGTACCCACTATTAAGGAGTTTGTCTCAATGCCCAGCTTGGACCCTACCACGAGTACCGCATCTACTGTCCCAGCAAAACATTCAGATCCTACACAGCCAGCTCAGGCCTTTAAACCCCTGGCAGTGTGGTGGATAATGTAGTCATACAAAACGCACCTCTCAGCAAAGCTGTGATGGATGTCATTTTGGAAGCCAGAAGGCCTAGTACTAGAAAATCTTATGCTTGGAACCAGGCACAAGGAACAGATACAGCTGTGCCAAATATTCCTCAGATTTTACAATACTTTACTGAGATGCTGGACAAAGGCCTATCTTTCTCATCTATTAAAATTCATGCCTCTGCCATTTCGGCTCATTACAATGCAGAGCCACCAATCTTTTCTCATCCCTTATTAAAACAGTATCTCAGAGGAGCCAAAAATTTAAGGCCTCCAAGGAGATCACCAATGCCTGCATGGGACCTCAACTATGTCTTGGAAAAACTCACCCTGCCTCCTTTTGAGCCAGCTGCTATTGCTGATTTAAAGTTTTTATCTTGGAAAACAGCTCTGCTCCTAGCAATAACTTCTGCAAGATGAGTTTCAGAGCTACAGGCACTCATGGCTGTGGAACCTTTTATCATTTTTTATCCGGACAGGGTCTCCCTGAGGACAAACCCAACATTTATGCCTAAAGTGGTCTCCAGTGTGGCTCTCAACCAAACCATTCATCTGCCAACCTTTTATCCCAATACACAGAACAAGGGGGAAAGAATTCTGCATTCTTTGGATGTACATGGACAGTTTAGATTATACTAGGACAGAACCAAAGTTTTCAGAAAAACAGAGCTATTACTAATGACATATGCTGCAGGATCACAAGGAAAGCCCATCTCAAAGCAGACTATTTCAAAATGGATAGGCCACTGCATTCGTTTTGCTACTTACACCATGGAAAGCCAGTGCCTAAGGGCATTAGGCCACATTCCACCAGAGCTGCAGCCATTTCAGCAGCCTTTCTCAGAGGAGTACCAACCAAGGACATTTTAGAGGCAGCTACTTGGAGTTCAGTGCACACCTTTACAAAGCACTATCATCTGCCACTCTACTCTAAATCCAGGGCAGGCTTTGCCTCTACAGTTCTGCAGGGTCTCATAGCCGCCCCTAATGCTGTTTAGCTCCAGCCTCCCAACCTTACCTTTGGGAATCTACCTAAATGTGATGACTGCAGCAGTGAAACACGAAAATTATAGTACAGTTGTGGACACGTACCATAAATGTAAATGTTCGAGTGTATTCACTGTTGCAGTCCAGGTTACCCACCCGCCATTCCCCCTTTTCTCTTCTGATGGAACCTATCTTTCCTTCTCTGATTTATACAACCTATGTGGTGTATTTGCTGGTGGATGAAGGTAAAGTTTATTTTGCTGCATGTTATTTTATATATAGATATAAATTTTGACTACCCTTTTTGGGGGCACCTAACATCTGAGGCAAGAAAAACTAAATAAAATGGCGTCTTCTGCTTCTTTTATACCCCTGATGACCTGACATCAGGGAAGGGGCGATGACAGCCAACGCAGGACCCAGGACTTTGGAATTCAAGCCAACTGAGGGCAACCTGCCAGCAGGATTACCCAAATGTAATGACTGCAACAGTGAATACACTCGAGCATCTACATTTATGGTAAGTGTACACAACTGTGCTCTCTCATTTGCCACTACATCGTTCTGATGGGGATTTTTCTGCACTCGAGCTAGGATGTCAGGTAGGATTCTGTCTACTAATTATTTGTGTTTTTCTTAAATATACTTTTATCTCTTCTTCTCATTGCCTCCACGTGTAGATCCCCAATTCTGATGCCCATAGGGCGAAGGTTTGTTTGGGTGTAGCCCATCTGGAAGCTCAGTGTTCTGTCTGCTCGAAATTCAACTACAGTAAACTCTGTTAACCAGAACTCAAGCAACCAGAAAAAAACATTAAAGAAAGACTACAATTTTCATGTGTTGCACTTTGTCTCCCCCCCCCCCCCCTTTGCAGAAACATACCTTAGGTTTTTAGAGTTTGAGTTTTAAAAAGGAAAATGGGAATAAATACACTCTCTCCCTAACCTAAGAACAAGTCAAACCAAACAAATAGTACAGGGTACAGTATTAGCCTATTTTTAATAGTAACTCTCAAGCAACCAGAAACTACAGTTATCCGGTATCTACCAATCCACGTGGATGCCGGTTAACTGAAAGTTTACTGTACCATGCTTTCAGTGACAGGAGAAACAAACTGTTGCTAAAAGGCTTGCTATATTCCTCTTCTGCTTCATTGTCAGTTGGGGCAGAAACTCCCTCCAAAAAAACCCGATAAAGGAAACAGGACTTGGCTACTAAAGAAAAGGAGTCCAGGAAAGGTCTCCTGACCACTCTCCTTTTTTGACTCTGGTACCCAAACCTGTGGCAGAAGTCTATAAGAAACCTAATCTGAAAGCATCCTCAGATCCTACCACTTCTAGCACCAAATCTCCTTGGACCTGATCTCTGTAATTTTCCCAGGAGCCAATTTTCTCCTTGGATGCCTTATCCATTTTACAAGATACACCAAGGAAAACCTCTAGATAGCCTTCCACAAACTCATCCCTCAGGTCCTGCAGGAGCTTATCTAAAGCAGAAGTAGATAGAGTGGTGATAAAGTTTCTCAGGGCTCAGATCCAGATAGGGGTGATCCCAGCTCCATCTCCCAAAAGACCTGTGAGCCCTGCCCCCTCTCAACCTCTAGTTATATCTCTCTTCTCTGATCCAACGTGTGGTTTCAGAGCCCTCAGATTTGAGATCTTTGTGTCCTTGTTGGATCCAAAGACGGGCAATTCTTCCACTCTAATTAAAGGACCACTACGGGCAAATGATGAAAAAAACATATATTTTTTATCTTGCCATGATTTACTACACCTCCCAAAGCTGCCTTCAGCAAAATAAGTACTCATTCCTAATTTTATTTTGTTTTTACTCTTGTCTGCCCTCATGGGGGCAGACATCGTGATTCCTTTGGAAAGCTAAATCTGTCCCATAATGCACAGACTGTGAGAACAAATAGCCCTACCATTTGTTGTCAGACTAGACTTCCATTCACTTAGAATGGAACACCAGAAAAAACTGCCAAGTTTGAGAGTCTGCAGCTCATGTGTCATTGACTGGTATGTGTTGAGTTTTACAAATGTTGTTCCTACTGATGTACTACACATTCTCTGAAAGAAACTTGCAAAAGGGTCAACAAGTTACTGAGATAAAAAAAACTTTTCACAAGAAGCAGTTTTGCAAGTTTCAGTTCCTGGCCAGGATGCTCCTCCCATCTCCCCTCCTTCAGTGGGCTACAGTCTCACATTTCCAGCTTTGCTAGATTCAACTATTTAGTCAGCTTTGCATGGCAATAGACATCAAAAAAATAGCCTGGTGTGACACTAAATCTGTTCCCTTGTATGTCTCTTCACTTCTGAATAGCATTTCCCAGAAAAAAAAAAAAGCTAATGCATCAGTCCAGAGTTTAGTCCAGTCTACCCATTTTTTAAAATGTGCACAGTAAAATATTCAACTTGTAATGCATTTTGGCTGCTGACATGGTTATCTTTACATAGTTATTCTCTTATAGTATAACCTGAACTTATGGTATTTAATGATATATTTTACAACAGTTCAGTTTCTTAACAATGACCTCCCAAGCCTCTGATGTGACCTAGTACTTTTTCTTACTATTGCTTTATGTAGTTCGTCTTGGTTGTATACTTGTAGCATGTTTCTCATCCTCTCAGCAACAGACTCCTGGAGAAAACTTCCAAAGCAGATCTTTGTATTGAAAGAGTACTAGCAGATGCAGCAGTGATACCACACTCCAAAACAATGCACTCAAACATAGTACTGACAAACACGGGAATCTACATGTCTGAATCGAGCAGTGATGAAATTGCAGCACAATTTTACTCTTAATCTCTCCATTTCATAATGCATAACATTCACACCACACTTAGAGGCAGACCTCCTCCTTCCACAAACACAGCTACCCACACCCACACAACTGCTATGGTCCGGTTTCTCCCTACAGTTATTGCAAGGCAAGAATAACACTTTTTAATAAGTATACCTACCAGACAAGTCTGCATAGGACACTTGGTCTGCCTGCATCATCGCAACTCGCCCCAGCAACTGCAACATTGCCAGATAAAACCACTGCTGCGGTTTGGTTTCTTCCTACAGTTATTGCAATGCCAAGAATAACACTTTTTAATAAGGATACCTACCAGACAGGTCTGCACAGTTGACTGGATATTTACATTTCTTGTTATTAGCAGATGTGGTCTTTAACAGTTATATTTAAACATTGTGACTGGTTATTTACATTTCCTTTTACAGCACATTTGTTACTTTTACTAGTTATTTTTTAAACATTGTTTTGGCCGGCGTGCACACCTGCAAGACCCCCCCCCCCTCAAGGCAACTATAGCTTTGTCTATTGCCACTGGGTGGCATAACTTAACAATATACTTGCTGTATCTTGTCCCAAATAGATCTGCCTCCACACTGAATACTTGTAAAGTAAGGCAAGTACCATTTACTTGGTGTATTTTGTCCCCTAGACAGATTTACCTTCCTTTGTATTACTTGTACACCAAGGCCATAAAGTAATGTTTCTGCAACTAACTGCTTACACTTCTAATTTCCTCCTCCTACCTCTTCCTTGCTTACACTTACATTACAGCTCCAAGGCTTCCACTTCTTATGCTGATTGCTTTTCTTTGCAGTCTTCTGTGAGGGGGCAGGCCAGATCTTTACCTGCTTTTTCTGGTTATACCTTCCCTCATTTTGTATCTCCCTCCTCTAACTCCCTCCTCCCCCATGCACATTAACTAGTCTATATTACTGAGTCTCCTTGAGTGGCACCATTTTGAAAGTTATCTTTTGGCCTGCTTGTGGTGAGGAAGCTTCCCCAGACCCTTTTCAATGTGACTGCATCAGTATAAGCAAATTAAACTAGTACATTACAGCCAAACAGACACATTTGGTGTAAACAGAAACAAGTGGAAAGATACATTTGGTGTACAAAGAAAAGAAGCAAGTAAGCCCAGGGATACTGCACTTGGGCTCACTCCGCTCCTCTCCCTGCTTCCTATTTCCGCCCGTCCCCTCTAGTGCTACATTTCAACTGAACTTAGCCACTCCCATCATGCTAACCACCAGTCACTGAATCTGCCCCACCCCTGTACCCATTTCCTTCTCTTTGACTATTCCACATCCTGTAAAGAAAGCAGTCTTCCATCTAACTACCTTACAATCACAAACAACACCTCTCATCATTCACCACACCCACCCCATCTCAAGCAGATCTCTCACTCATGACCAAACCAAACCATGCCCAAACTACCCAATCCCACATACATGCACCTCTTACTATTGCTCCTAGGTGTATCCACCCTCCCACTGCTAACGTCTATCACCAACCACCAAAAACAACTTAATTTTATCCACATAACAAGAAAAACTACTTCCACTAACATTATTACAACACACCCTTTTACTCAACTAGTCCGATATCACTGCCAAACCTTTATTCACCACTATGTACACAGGTTACAGCCATCACACTACCAGTCCCAAACAACTATAAAGAACTTTAAGACCCTAAACAAACTACTCAAACTCTATTTTTACCTCAGAACCCAACTCATTAGCTGCGATGATATCCACCCAAACACAGGCCCACAAAATCTAAGAGCCTCAACCTGAATGATACCCTACTCCACCAAGACAAATCCATGCTCCTCATTTTAAATTAAAATGTCAGAAGTATACTAAACAAAGTCCACGACCTTCATGCACTACTCTCCTTTTATCAACCTGAGATAGTCATACTAACAGAGTCTTGGCTTAAACCAGGCAACCACAACAATGAAATCACTCCACCAGGTTACAATATAATTCGTTGTGCCAGAATAGGTAAAAAAAAGGGGGGATGTTGCTATAGTGTATAAATCTCACCTCATCCTTGAGAAAGTAGACATAACAACCCCAGACCTCAAAGTTGAACTCACTCTAACAAAACTAAAACTTAATGATAGTAAACACAACATCATAGGATGCAACATCCCCCCATGCAACAATATCCCCATTACAGAAAAACTCCTAAAATGGATATCTAACTCCCTCCCCCAGGAAAGCATAGTATTAGGAGACCTTAATACTGACTGGCAAAACTGTTCTAGTCATAACCCACTCTCCCATATTAACCTACATGGCCTTAACCCAACTCATCACTTCCCCAACAAGAACAGACAAGAGAAACAAACACCAATCCACTCTAGATTGGATACTCTTATACCACCCATCACTGATATCCCTAGCAGGGTGTCTACCAGACACTGTGAGTGACCACCAAACCACATTCTTACTCAGATTAAAATCACCACAACTGACCCAAATATCTACTCACCTAATTAGAAACAAAAAACACTTTAACCGCTCCAACTTTATAAATAACCTAAAAATGTGCAACTGGACCCCCCTAAAAAACCTACCTCTTGATGAAGCTGTACTATATTTCAATACTACCTTCTTAAACACCCTTAACCATCATGCCCCCTCCAGAACAACAAGAATTAAAACTAAATATGCCCCCTGGTTAACCCCAGCACAAAATCCCTCCTCAAAAAAGAAACAAGGCCTGAACCAACTACCTCAACAGTAAATCCCAACTGAACAAACAAATATACATTGAACTACTAACAAAGCCAAAAAACTCACCAAAACAGACAAGACGTCTTACTACCAAAAGTTACATAATAAGCACAGGAACAACCCACAAAAATTCTGGGCAGCAATTAAGTCTATTCTACAACCAGGCAAAACTACCCCAACCCCAAAAATAGATAACAACCAAGAACATCCCCACTCAATTTAATAAAGTAAACTAATGATGCACAGCATGTGATTGGATACATTGTATGATGAGCTGGTATTTAAACACCAAGTGTTTTCAGTTGTTTATTAGATCTGAAGAAGCTACATGCGAAAGCGCTTATCTATCTCTGCACCAGTTTTGCTTTATTTTTATTTCACTCTTTAAATTGTTTAGCTTATCCCTGCCGTGGACTGCTGGTGTGCTTTTATACAGTTTAATAAATACTTTACAGAAACCATCCAGACCCTTGCAAACAACCAACCCTATGACAATATCTCCACCCTTGCAAATCCACCCCCAACTAACAATTGCCCCAAGTTCAGCTTCCATCCAGAACCAACCAAATCCATTGAAAAACTACTCTGCAAGCTCAAACCAATGTCTCTAGCTGCAGATAAATTACCTGCTGAATACCTCCACCTGGCTGCAGAAGCCATATCCTTTTCTGTCTCCATCCTAATTAACAGATCCGTCTCAGAGTGTATAGTACCCAAGCTGTGGAAAATATCACATATCATCCCTCTACATAAAGGGGGAACCTCCCTGGAACTCTAACTATCGTCCTATAGCCATACTACCCCTTTTATCAAAAATTTTAGAGAAGGTAATACACAAGCAACTAATGAAATATCTCCAAGAAAATAATCTAATAGCAACACAACAACATGGCTTTAGACCCTTCCATAGCACCTCCACCGCACTAACAGAATTCACAAACATTGTCAGTATTCACGGAAACAATGGACTCCTTGTATCTGCCACCTTCCTTAACTTGTCCAAAGCATTCAATATGGTTAACCACAAAAAACTCCTCCTTTCACTAGCAACTCTAAACCTTACCACCCCTGCCATCTCCTGGTTCAAAAACTAACTAGAGGGAAGGAAACAAGCTGTTATGTAGGAGTATCCCAAGGCTCCATCCTGGGGCCACTTCTTTTTACCCTTTTCACCAATCAGCTCCCAAGCAGTATTCCTAAAGCCTCAGTAGTGCAATATGCAGATTAGAGCACCATAAATTGTGCAGCCAAATCAATGGACATCCTTCACTCCCTAACTCAAGAATGCTTTTCCCTAGCAGAAACTTGGATTACAAACCAAAGGCTCATTCTGAACCCTAGTAAAACAAAGCTAGTACTCTTTAGCTCCCACAGAGCCACACCTCCCACTGATTCTTTATTTATCTCCACCTTTAACAAGACCACAATCACCCCCACAAATCATACCAAACTGTTAGGGGTTGAAATAGATAATCAGCTTAGATTTGACCTACATATTTCTATAACCATAAAACAAGTACATAAAAAAACCTGGCCTACTGTATCGCAATAAAAAAATCCTCACTGACCACTCCAAAACTACAATAGCGAGGACTCACCTACCATCCACCCTACTTTATGCCTCCCCAGTGCTTCCAAATCTCCGCAAATCTGACCTAAACAAGCTTGATCATTGTTATACTAAGATAGCTAAATTCGCTACAACCTCTCCCTTCAGAACACATCACTGTGAATGCCTAAAAAAACTCAATTGGCTAGAACTACCACTACTACTACAACTCAGTCAACTATCACTAGCCCACAAAATAATACAGAACTCTGAAAACACCCCAGCCCTACAAAATCTTTTGCAACCCTATACAACCGCCAGGCCCCTGAGGTCTAGCACACAAAACCTCCTCAAAGTAACCAAATATAATAATGAAGATGGTAAGTCTGTCTACAGCCACTGTATAACAAAAACCTGGAACTCCCTTTCTGCCCATATAACCGACAACAAATCCCCCATCACAGTTCAAGAAACTTGTTAAAACTCACTTTTTGAATAATCAACCTTGCTCCTGTACCTCCCTGGCTAATGTCTCATTAGAACACTTTACCTAACTTAAGTAACTCTGCTAAGCCAACCAGAGTATTGTGCCCACTTAGGACTGTTAATCTACTGCTCGTCCCATCTCTCCAGGAGTTAGGGAAAACTACCCCAGCAATATTGAGCTCTCCATAAGCAACTAAAACCAGGAGAATACATATTGTAAATCAGTTTGGTATCCTTCTCAACTAAAATCAGGTGAAGACATATAGTGAATCAATTTGTTATCCTTCTCAACTATAGCGAGCATCATCTGCTCTCTCGGAGCCTTATTCTACATCTCCATAGTACATCTATCACAGGAATCCTAAACTTAGGAATATCTTCTAAAATGTAATATTATATTGAAGAGAACGAATGTATCCTATCTGTTAGTTAATATGTATGTCAAAGTCTCTTCTGTGAAAATTGTATGTCAAAAGTCTGTCCTTAAAACTGTTTTGTAAAAAATTGTTCTCTTGGAGCTTTTCTCCCCAGGCCTCCACTCAAAATGGACTTGTAATCCAGTTGGACTCTCCTGGTCAACAAATGTAAAATAAAATAAATAAATAAATAAAGGTATCAGTCAAATTTAAGGCTTTTCTCACCTTTCTGCAAAACACTGCTGTAATGGCTTTGGCAAACAAATGAAAATGATTGATGGGTGTTGGTTCAAGACTACCATCCATATCTCTCAACAGTACAGACTTTTGCAGAAAGTCCAGATTTTTTTCTGTTTTTCATAAAATTGCAGTTTTCTGTCAAATCATTGAACCATGAAGTCAGAAAATTGACAGGCATTTGATTTTCAGACTTCATATCCTTAAGAAATTTCACTCTAATGCAAAACCTGTTTATCAACTTTCTAAGTTTGTAAGTGCAATATTTATACATTTTCCCAATTTTTGGGCCTTTGTCCTCTATTATTTATGGCCTTGTCCAGATTTCTTGTTCTATGATGTTGAGAGGGATGCTGCCATCCCTTCCTACTGGAGCCAGTCACTGCACTTGCACAAGTGTCCCCCTCAGCAGTGCAGATTTGCTTTATAGTTCTTTTACATCACACACACACACAGTAAATCCTGTTGTCCATGTTATTTTCTCCTGCCTCCCATAGCTACCCTAATTATTAATTCTAACAAATACATTTTCTCATTCTTTCTTGTCTTCCTCTCCTCCTCTTTATCCACTATTTGTACTTTTCCACTCTGACATTTGTTTTATGAGTAAATAATGAACTGTCACACTTATAATGTCAGCACATTTCAGTGCTACATAATACTGTATTTAGTCTAATAGGTTCATAGGTAGGTACTAGGCTATCGGCCCAAGGGCCTAAGTAAGCCTAGCCAACAAGGTTCTCTGGCTTATGCCACCCAAGAAAATTATTTTCTTGTGCCACTGTCGAGCAGAGCCACAGAAGTGATTCCCGGGGTATATGTCCTATTTCCCATCCACTCAAAGATTTTTCTTGAAGAGTGCTAATGAGGAACTTTGCTTGACATAGATGGGTAGCTTGTTCCAGAGTATGGGAAGTCTCTGTGACAGGAATCTATCCCTCTAGCATGTCCTGTTTATTGTGGTGACAAGGTTTAGGTCCCTAGAGCGTGTAGCTCGGAGGGATTGGGATTTCTTTAGGTGTAGCATGTCCAACAGCTCTGGGTTTGACATAGCTTTATATGTTAGGCAGAAATCACCTCAGAGTAGGCGATATGCTATGGAGTAAAGCTGGAGTTTTTTTGAGATGGTCAGTGTAGGGCATCTCTTTGAGGCCAGTAATCCTCTTTGTGAGGTACTTCTGTGGCCTTTCCAGCTGCTACAGATGTCTTGTGAGGAACATTCCAAAAGGGGCTTTGTACTCTGTAATGGGTCTAATGAGTGTTGAGTAGAGGGGGAATGTGACCTCTTTTTTTCCTGGATGAGAACCCTTTTGTGTTGAGGTGTGCCATGTTGAAGGACTTCCTGACTACTGTGGCGATGTGATTATCAAAGGAGAGACTACTGTCCATCTGGGTCCCAAGGTCTCTTATCACACATTCGGTGTTAAGTAGACTGCTGCATATGTGGTAGTTCATGGGTACAGAGTTTTTACCAAAGGGGATGACAGTGCCATTTTTGGCATTGAGCTTGAGGCCATGGCTCTGACACCAGGCATCTGTCTCAGTGAGGCCCTTCTGTAGGATGTCCACATCATTTGGGGACTCGACTATGGCTCCTAGTTTGTAGTCATCTGCGAACTTCGTTAGCCAGAGGCCTTCTGTGTTAGCCTGTGCTTTAGAGAAGTAGATACCAAACAGGAGAGGTCCCAGGACTGAACCCTGTGGTACTCCACTTGTCACTGGTTTGAAGTCAGATTTGGAGTCTGCAACTTTTACAGTGTGGGTTCTGTCAGTGAGCCAGTTGGCAACCCATCTTGTGACGTAGGGATTTATACCTAGTTTAGTGAGTTTAGCTATATATCCAGAATGGGGGATGGTATTGAAAGCCTTGGCAAGGTCAAGATAGACTGTGTGAACCACCTTACCCTCATCTACGGCTTTGGTGACTGCCTCAAAGAAATCGATTAGGTTCAGGAAGCATGATCTGCCTTTCACAAACCTGAACTGGGTGGGGTCCAGAGTTTGGAGGTTACCAATGTCTTTGTTTATGAGTTCTATGATGATACATACCATGGCCTTGCAGACCAGGCTCATCAGGCTAATAGGGCGATAGTTCCCGGGATCAGTGGTGGCTCCCCCTTTGTGGAGTGGGGTAACTGTTGCTGTGCACCATTCCGTGGGCACAAAGCCTGATGTGAGGCTATGATTGAACACGGTGCTTAGGTGGGGAGCCAGTTCATTCTGAAGTTCATGTAAAACACAGCCTGGGATGTTGTCCAGTCCCATGGATGCTGTGTTTTTGGCTTTAGAGAGTGCAGCTTTTACCTGTGTAGTTGTGATTATAGGGACTCTGCATTCTTCCTGTATAGATATGGGCCCTTTAGGGGGTAAGAGGGGGGTAAAGTTAGCACTAAACCTATCTGCCAGGATGTTGACAATATCAGTTGGTTCTGTAATTTTCATGCCGTTGTGCTGCAACTCTGAGCAGATCTGGGTGTTGCCATTGAGATTCTTGACATAGCTGTAGAAAGCTTTGTGGTTATCCTTAGAATCAGTAGCGATTTTGTTTTCGTAGCTAGCTTTGGAGGCTCCTATAAGGGATTTCAGCTTCTTACTGAGGCTGACCAGGGAGCTCCACCACTCGTGGGATTTTACTCTTTTTTGCAACAGTTTCTTCCTTCTGTTGTACAGTTTGTTTATGGCAGGGGACCACCAGATTGGCTTCCTTTTTTGGAGGATAGCTTCTTGGCCCTGTTTGGGATAGCACGATCCATGCACTCATGTAAGTGCTTATAGAGTGCATTTGTGTATAAGTCAGCAGTTGTAACTGTATTGTCCCTTTACCTTGAATTGAGACTGAATTCTTCTTAAAGCTCTCCATTGATTCAGAAATTTAAAACTACATTTAAATCAAAGCTAACAAACTTATTTTAAAGACTGTCTCCTTCTGCTTCACAGCACACACATCTCTGTCCCTCTCTTTTCACCTAATACCTTAGGCCACTCTACCAACTTAGCTAGGCCACCTCCACCTACCCTTCTATTACTTACACTTTATAAACACTGCTCTACTGATAGTTTCTCGTTTCTCGTACCATTTCTGCTCTCTGGGCATACCCGCTCCGTTCACCCTGCGGGCTCACTCCGCTCCCCTACCCTGCCCCCAATTCCCACCCACCCCCAGTACATCTACATTTATTCCTCCTAATACCACACCCACTTCCACACTACTCCAATCAGTATCCCTCTTCCAAAACACATCCCCTTTTTTTCCCGCCAAAACCTACTTACAGTCAACTCCCCATCATTATCCTACGGAACCAGTCCCATTATTTTCCCACACCAAAACCACACCCCCTCCAATCTAACACAACTCCCCATACCCTACTACCTAGATAACATCTAGTTCCTACATACATACTTTCTCCTATATACCTTACTTCTCTAGTTTAATACTACTACTCTATTAAACTCTTTCCCATCATGCTCTCTATACACTCCTTCCTCTTCCTTTCACTATTACTACTCCTTACCTTATCCTCTTCCTACCATCTTTCCCAACCCACAATTTCCATCCACTTCCAGCACTTTCACATAACTAATTCTCACAACTCACCTTTTTCACACTCATAACCTCTTATCTCCCCCCATTTATACCCCACAGATAACCTCCTTCTTTTTCGACACAAACTTATCTACTACCACGCTAACTCTATCACCATAACTACTAGCAAGACCCTCCAATTCACAAAAGAACCCAATCTCATCACCTTGCTAACTACTCACCTAAACTATTCCATACTACATCTGATTAGCACTCTAATATCTGGAGACATCCATCCTAATCCAGGCCCCACCACTACATCCACCATAAATAAATCTCTATTATTCACTTCCTTAAACTCCCAAAGTGTAGTAAACAAAGTCCCAAACCTTCATGCTTGGCTCGCACACAATAAACCTGACATCCTCACTATTTCTGAAACCTGGCTAAAACCATACATTAAAGATTCTGAAATAGTCCCTCCAAACTACTCCATAATAAGAAAAGACAGAGCACACAAAAAAGGTGGAGGAGTAGCCCTTCTATATTTTTCCTCCCTAGTAGTCTCTCCCTACAACAAACCTATCCCACACTTTAACAACGCTGAACTTCTCCTTACCCTACTACAAATCAATGATCACAAATACATATGCATAGCTTCCCTTTATATCCCCCCAGGAGATAATATCTCCACTCTCAAACTTATCCTCTCCTGGCTATCCAGTAACATTAGTAATGAAACCATAATCCTAGGAGATGTAAACATTAACTGGGCCCATATCCAGTCTCCTTCAAACCCCATTAACATCAACCTCTACAATTTCTCACAACTCATCACTTTGGTAACTCACCCAGCCAAAACCCCCTCCAATGGGAGTATATTGGACTGGATTCTAGTCTCCCATCCTCACTATTTCACCAACAGTGGCACTCTTCCCGACCCACTTGGTGACCACATACCCACCTTTACCCACCGGCTTTCCACTATCCTTCAACGAACCCATAACTATATTACTATCCGTGACCAAAAAAACTTCAACCCAACAACCTTTTCTAACTCACTACAAGCAATTAATTGGAATTGTTTAAAAACACTACCTCTAGACAATGCAGTCTCATACTTCAATTCAACATTCTTGAAATTACTAGACTCCCAAGCTCCCTTACGGACAAAGAGAATAAAACTAAATCAGCCCCATGGCTCTCCAAAACTACTCTCACTACCATGAGACAGAGAGACAAAGTCTGGGCACACTACCAAAAACATAAGACAACTCCACTCCTTTGAATATAAAATGCTCAAATAAGGTAAAAAACTCATTACTTATGATCGTAAAACTATTTCTCTACACTCCAAAACCATAACAAATACAACCCTCAAAAATTCTGGAAAGGGATCTCTACTCTCCTCCACCCCAGCAAACCAGATACTCCTACTCCAGACCCAAATTCTGCAGAACTTGATTTAGCCTCCCAATTTAATTCTTTCTTTATTGACTCTATTTCCAAACTGACCTCCTCGTTCTCCAACTCCTCCCTATCATCCAATACCCCCTCACCCACCCCCACTGTCTCTACTTCTTCACCCTACTCCCCACCCACTAACTCCACTACCCCCTCTTCTACACATATTCTATCCTCATCACCACCATCCAACCCCCCCCCTGACTGCACTCACTTCTCTCTAAACCCCATACCTACATCTACTATTTGGAAACTCCTTCAGAGATTGAAACCATGTACCAATGCTCCTGACAATATCCCTTCTTACTTTCTCAGTATAGCTGCTTGAAACACTTGCCTACCCCATTAGCATCTTAATTAACCGCTCCCTACAAGAATGCACAGTTCCCCAAATTTGGAAACAAGCCTTTATTGTACCACTACACAAAGGTGGTAACAATAATAACATTACTAATTTACGTCCCATAGCCATCCTATCCCCCATTTCAAAAATCCTTGAAAAATGTGTGCAACTTCAACTCCTACCCCATCTCATAGACAACAATCTTATAACTCCCACACAGCACGGTTTCAGACCCAATCATAGCACTATGACTGCCCTCCTCTCCTTCCTTGAAATTATAAACAAAGCCCGTGACTCAGGACAAATTGTTTCCACTTTACTCCTTGACCTTTCCAAAGCCTTCGATACCATCTCACATAGCCTGCTCTTAACTAAACTCTCCCAACTCTACCTATCCTCCTCCTCTTTGAACTGGTTCTCTAGTTATCTATCTAACAGACATCAAGCTGTAAAATGGAAAAAAGCCACTTCCTCTTTCCTTAGTACCCCTACAGGAGTTCCTCAAGGCTCCATACTGGGTCCTATTCTCTTCAACATCTTTATTAACTACTTCCACAAGTCAATCCCTTTCTCTAGCATCATCCAATATGCAGATGATTCAACTATCATCTGCTCTGCCTCTTCCATCACTACACTACAAAAACTTACTCAAGATGCCTTCTCTTCCACAGAGCAATGGATGCTAAGCAATCATCTAGCTCTTAATGCTACCAAGACCAAACTATTGTTATTCACTCCTTCCAAAGTCACTCCTCCGACATGAATACATTCTTAATTACTAGCCAAAACAACTCACCTCTTGAAATAGTGTCAGAGACCAAACTACTTGGGGTCCAAATCGACAACCAACTTAAATTTAACTCCCACCTGCAAACAAACATCAAAAAAACACATCAGAAACTTGGCATGCTTTATAGACAGAATGCCTACCTCACATCCACCACCAAAATCACTCTCTCTACTTCCTTCCTTATCCCCTCCCTTCTCTATGGTGCCCCTCTACTAACTAATATTCAGTCTTTGTTAAAAAAAACAGCTTACCTCCTGCTATAACAAAATTGCAAAATTTAACACCAGCCATAGATCTTCCGCTCATCACTGTCTCTCCCTCCATAAACTAAAATGGCTAGAACTTCCTAATCAACTATCTTACACTCAACTAACTGTAGCCCATAAGCTTATTCTAAACCCCTCCCTCTGTCCCTCCATTTCCTCTGCTTTTAAAATGCACCTACCTAACAGAGTTCTAAGGTCCAATAATCAAAATCTGCTAGAAGTGCATAAACCTACTCATCCCCCAGGCAAAAACCTTCTTTCCTTCAGCCTCACTCGCCTCTGGAACTCCCTTCCACCAAACATCCGCACCACCTCTAACCACTCTACCTTTCAAAAATTCTCTTTTCCTACACCTAGCATCACAGTGGGAATGCTCTTGCTCCCACCCCACATAACTAACTCTACTTAGCAACACAGTGGGAATGCTCTTGCTCCCACCCCACATAACTAACTCTACTTAAACTCCTTCTATATCATATCCTACTTTATTTAGCTACTATGCTTGTTCTCTAATCTGTATTAATGTTTCATTTCTTTTTTCTATTATTACCATGTGTTCTCTCATTGTATTAACTGTTATATAGCTTTTCTATATCTGATTAGTTTTACTTTTATTCTGCCTACATTGTATTAATAACTCTCTGTACCTAGATTGTCACTGCCAAATGTTGAATGTATATTTTGTTTGTTTTTTGTTCTTTTTTGGAGCTTTTCTCCCCAGGACTCCATTGAAAATGGGTTCTTTATTGGCCCAGTGGACTATCCTGGTAAACCAACTGCAATAAATAAATAAAATAAATAAATAATAAATCTGTATGGGTGTCATGAAGTTCGCCACTTCTGTCTTAAGAAGCATTAAGTTGGCTTTGGAGAAATTTTTTACCATGGTTTCCTTAATGGGGGGTGGGGGCGGGATGTGGATATCTAGGGCGATTAGCTTATGGTCGGATCTGACCAACGAGGAGTTGACTTCAGGTGTGGAACACCAGTCACTCATGTTCGTAATGACTAGGTCTATGACACTGTTGCCCTTGGTGGGGGTGTGGATAAGTTGATCCAGGGCATTGGAATTTATGAATTCCAGAAAGCATTGAGCGAAGGAGTTGATACATGAGTTGTTTTCCCAGTTAATGGTGGGTAGTTGAAATCGCTCATTATTAGGGTGTTTGGTTGAACCCTAATATTTTCTAGTATATCAAGAAAAGAGGAGTGGAAATCCTGGGTCATGATGGGGATCTGTAACAAGCTACAATTTGGATTGCAGTTTTGCCCAGAGTTAGTTGCACTTTGATAACCTTGGATGCATTATGCTGAGCAACTAGCCTGGAGGTGTGGATATCCTTAATGAGTATGGACACACCTCTGCCTCTGGTGTTCCAGTCCAGGTTACGTGGCCGAAAAGTGTGGTATGAGTTATAGCCTGGTAGTGTAGGGGTGCTCTCTGGAGCCTTGAACCAGGTCTCAATCACTGTACAGATATTGATGTTCTCCACTTTAAAGGAGTGCCTTGAGTGAGTGCATTTTGAGATTTAGACTTCTAGCATTGAGTAGCATTACCCTCAGTTTTTGCTTGACTGTTCATGTTACGGTGGTGAATCTGTCATTTGATTCTTGTTTAAAAAAGCACTATAGTGATGGCAAGAGCCTTAGCCAGTATCCGGAATCCCAGGGACGACAGGTGCAGGCCATCTTTGGCAAAGCCTCATGGTCTGTCGACCATGTCGTCCCAGGCAGACAGATACTAGATCCCCTTAGAATGGCACCAGTAACTTAGCCAATTGTTAAAGTCAATCATTTTGTCCTTGTACTGCGGTATCATTCTGGGTGATGGCAGAATGCTACTCAGGGCTACAAGATCGGAGAGCTCTTCTATGTCTCTTTTCATGTAGTCCAGGGAGGTACATCTCAGGTCATTCACACCAACATAGACAATGACAGAGACATATTTGTACTTGTTGTGGAGTGACCCGAGTGCCTGGGTTATGTGGCGGATCCTGGCACCTGACAGGCAGCTGACAGTAACCTTCTCCTTGTTTAGCCTGGTGAGTGGGACATCAGTGTGCCTGACTATGTTTGTCCATAATATCTGAATAAGTGAGTGAGATTTTCATGACAGCATCAAGGAAACATGTTCATTCCTTTTGTGTTTTTGTTTCCTTAACTTTTAGATTTTTCTTGGCATATTGATTGATTTTTCTTAGTATATTTTATTTATTTATTTTCCATTTGTTTACCAGGTTAGTCCAACTGGATACAAGGTGATGGTTTTCAGCAGAGGCTCGGGGAGAAAAGCTCCAGATACATAGTAAACAATTATAAAAAATAATAAAAATAAATTATACAAACATAGCTATTTTGTACAAAGAGCATAGAAAATATAAAAGGAGTAAAATCAGAGTTTTACAATTGATGCAGCATACAGTGGTTAGAATATTAAGAAACAATTAAGATGATATGCCACAAATATACAATTGCTTGAACATAAATTCAAAAAGAAGTTTCCATAGACAAACAAGGTCATAAACTAGAAATCATAACTATATTGATATGATTTGTATTGCATTTATCTTGTTTTAATGATGCCATATGTGTATTTGTATGTGTCATATGTGCACAAATATTTATATTAATCTATGTATTTAAAGTATATTGACAAAGTACTGGGTCACATCAGAGGCTTGGGAGGTCATTATTAAACTGACAACTGTTGTAAAGTTTGGCATTGTGAATACCATAAGTTCAGGTTATGCTATAGGAGAATAACTATGTAAAGATAACCATGACAGCAGCCATAACGCATTATAAACTGAATGTTTTACTCTGCACATTAAGAAATGGATAGATTGGCCCAAACTCTGGACTGTGTGTGCTTTTTTTTTTCCTGGGGAAATGCTATTCAGAAGTGAAGAGACACATAAGGGAACAATTTTAGTGGCACACCAGGCTGTGATTTTTTTGATGTCTATTGTCATGCAAAGCTGAAGAAATAGTTGAATCTACCGAAGCTGGAAATGTGAGATTGTAGCCCACTGAATGAGGGGAGATGGGAGGAGAAACTTGGCCAGGAATTGAAACTTGCAAAACTGCTCCTTGTGAAAAGTTTTATTTATCTCAGTAAGTCGTTGACACTTTTGCAAGTTTCTTTCAGAGAATGTGTAGTACATCAATAGGAACAACATTTATAAAACTCAGCGCATACCAGTGAATGACACATGAGCTGCAGACTCTCAAACTTGGCTTTTTTTTTTCAGGTGGTCCATTCTAAGTGAATGGAAGTCTAGTCTGACAGCAAATGGTAGGGCTATTTGTTCTCACAGTCTGTGCATTGAGACATATTTAGCTTTCCAAAGGAATCACAATGTCTGCCCCCATGAGGGCAGACAAGAGTAAAAAAATAAATAAAATTAGGAATGAGTACTTATTTTGCTGCAGGCAGCTTTAGGAGGTGCAGTAAATTAAGGCAAGATAAAAAATATATATGTTTTTTTCACTGTTTGCCCATAGTGATCCTTTAAGTTACTGAGTCACCCAGATCTGACTTTGGAGCCAAAGCGTCAGTGCCAGCTTCAGGAGTTAGGGTCGACTCTGAAGCTGTCCGAGCCATCATTGCCTGTCGGGGGGGCCCACAGTATTAGATAGTTTGAGTCTGACTCCTTCCTCAAGGCAGGAATCTATGCGGATTCAGAGCTTTTCTGTGCAGGTACCTTCAGCACCATTTCAGCTGGCTGTTTCTCCTGGACCTTCTGCCTTTGAGTTGGTTGAGAGGGTTTTCTCTTTACCTAGAGACAGGACATCCCTTACCCTACTCCAGTCCTATCTGTATTCCTCCACTGAATTTAAGCTTTGAGTGTGTCATATCTTTGCCACCAGGACAAGCACCCCATACTAGACTGCCGACAGTCCTCATACAGGACTTTGCCACTTCTGCTACTTCACCAGACCACCTACTGATCAGGTCCTTAGGAAGAGGACTTGTAAAAGGACACCTACATTCCCCTCAGGAATCCATTACTGAAGGCATGAACTTCCATGAAGGGGAGGGGTCCCCCAGATCTCCACTTGGCATTTTCTTTGGAGAGTTTCTGAAACGCCTTAAACAGAGAAGTGGTTGGTGTTTTGAACCCCCTTCCCAGGAGGAGTCTGTTTCTGGAGGCTTTTGTGGTTGGTCCAGTTATGTCTTGGGTGGTCCCTCCAGCTTGTTAGTCGATTGCCCTTATCTCACACCGAGCATGGAAGGAGCCAGATACTACAAAGCTCACACTCATGAGACCTGGTAGGTTTTTAGTTCCACCCAAGGATAAAGCCCACTGAAGAAAGTGAGTCCCAGCAGATGCCATGGTGGTGGCAGCAGCCACTGAGGAACTTGCAGAACAGAGCTCATCTGTCCATCCTCCTAACAGGGAGTTTAAGGCCTTTAACAGGTTTGACAAGTGCATTTATGCCTTGCAGCCATTGCCTTTCAGTTGCTGAATTATCTGGCACACTTCACCAGGTTACAAATGGGTTTGACCAAAGAACTTTCCATATCTCTAAGGGTCCATGTCTATGGAGGACCAAAAAAAGTTTCTTTACAAGTGGCCACCCTGCAGTGTAATTCCAGTGCATCTGTGGAACTGATTTCCCATGCAGCCGAAGTTGTGTAGCGCTGCGAATTCAAGCATTGCAGTCATGAGGCATACCTGGAATGTGCCTGTGTGATTTTGCAAAGCCCTTCAAGATTTCATTCATCAGTGCTCTTTTTGATGAGTCATCCTTGTTTGGCCCAAACGTTCAGGAAAACCTCTGCTGAAGTGAGCAAGATGGAGAGATAGTGTCAGCCATTGGGATCAATTTTTCTATCCCTCAGAGGTCCTTTTTCCGGAATCAGTGAGGTGGTATAAAGATGTGGTTTTGCCAAGTCCCAAGGGCATTTGAAGGACTCACGACGAGATTTTTTTTATGGGCAGAAGGGGGAACTCTATAGAAGACGCTGCCCTCACTGCAGAGGTAGCCTGCAGTACCAAGGCTTCAGACATACTTTCTACAGTATGCCCTACCAGTACTCCTGAAGGTTGCCTGGCTGCTATACTGTGGAGACAGCTTATTTCTGCGTCCAGAAGCCTGGGCATCCATCACAAAAGACATTTGGGTGCAGAAGATCATATCCAAAGGATGTCCTTCCATTCACTGGTTGCAGTATTCCTTGCATCTGGGATTCCCTGCCCCGGGTAGCCCAACAGGCCATTATACAAAAGCTTACTGTTACTTTAAGGTATGCCGTAAGTCTCTCCTAGTGTAGGGCAGAAAGGTGACATCCAGATTTACCATCCTCAGAACTTTTGTGCCTCCAGTCCGAACACATCTCTCGATTGTTGTTCTGAACACCTATGTCCTGTTTGCTGGTTCAGAGCAGTTGTAGATAAGTGCCCCATTGAGGTTTTATTTTTTCTTGACTTTTGGTTGCTTCAAGGGTAAAGGCCAGTGCTGGAGACAGATTCCCTATAAAGACTGCTGTGAACAGTGTTTGTTTTGCCTAGGTGCCTCTCACGACCATACAACCTGTTCTCTTACCAAAGACACTGCATAGTAGGCTTTCTTCCCTTGGATTGTATCTGGAGAATCAGTGACTCGAGCTTCTTGCTTAAGGATACTATAGAAGGAACTTCCTGCCCCCAGGGGTTAGCCATTAATGAAGAAGTTGAGAACAAGACTGGAATCTTTCATGTTCCAGCCTCCACCAGATATTTCTCCCAAGGTGAGTGAGCACCCAGAGGTTTGCCCCACTTTGTTTGATTCCTCTGCCGTGACCAGGTTGGAGTCCAGTGCAGATCTGGCTTTCAACACTTCTGATGAGGCTTTGCAGACTTCCTTTTCTGAGGTTCAGGGGGAATCATGGTTGATTATTTCCGAAGGGACTGGGGTGTTCCAGATTTTAGATAAGGAAGAAGTCCTTACTACTGTTATTGAATGCCATCTTGGGTCATAGCCCTCTTAAGTTTTACAGGATAGATGTCCCATTAAAAAAGAAACAAAAAAATAGACATGGTTCTCCTACCCCTAGGGATCCTCAGAGTGAGTGGCAGGCCTTCACTTAGTTTGTTGCTTTGATGGCATTGAAACCTCCTCAGGGAGTCTCCATTCCAGCTTCCTATTAATCCTCTACTCTACTTAAGACAGCCCGGGGAACAAGATTCTTTTGAGGAGGAGTTAGCTTCTGATGAGGAATCTCTTGCTTACTCTTCCCATATTCCTTCCCTTTTGGACTATAGGGTCTGAGGAAGAAGAATCTTAACAGTCCTGATACTCCCTTCGAAGAAATTTCTTTTGGGGAAACAGTCTCCAGGATGATGGATTTTTCTAACATGGGATTGTGCTCCGGTCTGAATCTATAAGAGGTACTATGATTTACTACATATGGAATCTCTGAAACCTTCTGCTGTTCCTCCTGTTTGGATGCTTTGTTGGATGCATTTTCAAATGCCTTTAAAGCTCCTGATTCTCTGCCCCCAAGAAACCTGATAGGTTTTTTAGAAGGTGCCTGAGGACTGTAACTTTTTGTACAAATGTCCTACTGCTGATCCCTCAGTGCTGTCTTTAGCCTCTGACAAGCCCTCTCAATTGCTTCCTTCACCCAAGTTACTGCCTTCTGATAAAGACAGCAGAACCATGGAAAGACTAGGTAAGAAGGTTTACTCCTTGTCTACCTTTGCTTTTAGGGCCATACATTATCAGACCCATATGTCCAGGTATGTGTTAGCTGTCCTTTCTTAGGCTGGTCAAGTTATTTCAGATCCCCCAGACTCTGAAGATAAATAGTCTGCTCTTTCCCTGTTGGAGACTTTCTCACAGGTGGTTAATCATTCCATCAAGTGTAGTTATGATGCAGCAGATGCCCCTTCTAGGGCTGCTGCTTTTGGGTCATTGATGAGGTATTCTTGGCTGTGGCTAAGCCCATTGCCTGATTTGATAGATGCCCCTCCTTCTAATAAACACTTGTCTGGGGAAGCTGCTGCTGGTTTAAGTCCCTTCAGGATAAGGGGAAGGCCTTACAGGAAGTCAAACATGTGTTTGTCTCTCCTGTTCCTAAATTTCAGAGAAACTACCTCAATAAACCAGCCTTTGTTTGCGGGCACTCTCATCCTCCTACTAAAGGGAAAAAAAGTGGCAAGCTGGCTCCTCCTGCTAAGGCTACTCTGAATGCAGGGACTCTGAAGTCTGTCTTTCTAGACAAAGAAAAAGTTTCTGAAGTCTGCCCCTTTGTTCTCACACAGCCAGTAGCCACAGTGACCATGGGCGCTTCCCAAATTGGGAGGGGGCATTTCTTGGGAATGACAATCTAAGGTACATGGTCCCCAGATGAGGCCAATTTGCACATCAGTGCCCTGGAAATGAGAGCAGTTCTAGCTTTGCAGACTTTTCAAGATGTTCTTCCCTCAGGAATGATTGTGATGCTAACAGACAGCATGTCTGTAGTCTGACACATCAGACGGGGGACCAGATCTTACTCATTGTGTCGACAGGCAGTGGGTGTGGCAGCGGGCAATGTGCCAGTCATTTTTTATGGCAATGCACATACTGAGGAAAACCAATGTGCTTGCAGAGAAACTAAGCAGGTCCAGTTTGATGCCTCACAAGTGGTCTCTCAGAGTTCCAGAAACTATTTTCCATCAATAGGGCCAGCCATGCTGTGATGGGGCAGTCACCGAGAGGAGTTGCTCTAATTCACTATTGGCCCTCTGGTCTCATTTATACTTGCAGTCCATTACCCATACTCCCAAAATTTCTATGGAAACATCCCAGTTGAAGAGCAGAGTCATCCTCATTGCACCTTTTTGGCCTGTTCAAGTTTGGTTCGCCTTCCTATGACGTCATCTTCTGTATCCACCTTGGATACTAGACCCATGTCCAAGCATTCTCTTTAATCTGGCAAGGATGAAACACCTGGACTTCAATGGCCTCAAGTTGATTGCATGGTTCTTTAGTTTCTGTGATGACTAGACAGTCCAGGCTATCCTCCCCAGTCTGACGTATTCTTTTATCTTCTCAGAAAGTTTTGCTAGGAAAATTTACAAAAGTAAATGGAAAAGATTTTTTGGGTCCTTCTGAGAGACTTGGATCCCTCCAGTCTCAGTTCTTGATTTTCTGGAAACTGTTTTTAACAGATGGAGTTATTATTCTTTTACGGTTTGATTGGCAGTCATTTTTAATTTTCACTCTGGTAAGAATCACTTCTCTTTGGCTTCTTTGAAGTTGTCCACGGCTTTTCTTAAGGGTACCTTTATACTCAGGCCCCCGTTTAGACCCTACTACTCCTTGGGATTTGATTATTTTATTGCAAGCTCTACCCCAACGTCCATTTAAACTTTTGGCTAAGATAGACCTCGAGTTCTTGTCCTGGAAAATAATTTTTCTAGTCACTATCACTTCTGCTAGACTAGTATCTGAACTCCAGGCCCTCTCCGCAAGATCTGCTAACTTGACCATCCATAAAGATAGGGTTTCCTTATGCATGAACCCAGCCTTTTTACCTAGGGTGGCTTCTGTCACCAGTCTACCTGTGTTCTTTCCAAATTTCTCAAATAAAGGCGACTGCATGCGTCATCTTTTGGACATTGTACCAGCAGCTTAGATTTTATCTGCACAAAACTCGAGGTCTCAGGAAAACTGACCAATGGTATGTTTTACCCAGTTTGTTCTTGGAGTGACCCTAGCTAAATGGTTGACTAATTGTATATCCCTTGTTTATCAGGAGGAGGACTGTACCCCCCCCCGCCCATCAAAAGCACATTCCACGAGGTCCATAGCCACTTCAACTGTATTTTTGTCAAGGGTGTCTATAGATGACATTTGTGCAGTTGCTACTCAGTCCAGTGCTTATATTTTTTATTGCTCATTACAAAGTTAGACATACTTTCCGGGAATAGGGCAGCATTTAGCTCTGCTGTACTCTGGAATAACCTTGTGTGAGGACCACCCAAGGTTCATCTAAATGGGCAGTCTGTCCCACTAGGTAAAGAATGAATGAAAATGACAACATCAAATACAAAGGTTATGTACTCACCATAATGATATGTCTCTGTTGTCCATTTTCATTCTTCCTCAACTTCCCACACTCCATCCCCCTTCCCTGTCTTCCTAGTGAGACCTAAGGGATGTCCATTTGGGAAGCAGCTTTGTTCCCTGTATGAGCGTCAGCCTTTCTGTATGCCTCTGTCTTGCCTTTTCACAATGATGTGATGTCATGCATTTGTTAGTGTGGGGCTAGCAAACTCTATCTAAGGTATGCCAGGATGGTAGGGTATTATTGGTAAAGGGAGGAGCTTGAGAGCTGGATCCGTGAGTCTAGTAAAAGCAGCCGAGCCAGATCCAAGCTCTGATCTAAGACCCATCGGTTGAGGAAGAATGAAAATGGACAAAAAAGTTGCATCATTATGGTGAGTACATAACTTTTGGTTACTATCGTAGTAGATGTTTGAATGATCATTGCTGCTGTAGCCCCTCCCTCCCACCGTCCCCTTAGTTTTGTACATTTTTTATTGTCAAGGTGAGGATCTTTGTGTTGATTTTTCTATCATTCACTTTTTCAGGGCTTTAGCCTCTTGCTCTCACTCCCATTGGTATGAAAGCTTTGAAGGCCTTTGCACACAGTGCACTCCTCCAGCCCAGCTTGAACTGAAATGGCTTGGACATGTGGAAGGTACCCTTAAGTTTTGGAAGCTAGACAACTGTTGCATCTTTAGCAAGATATAAACCATATAGCCAAGGCTACTTCAGCATTGATCATTTAAACATCTATTCTTCTGGTAAGTTTACTTGTCCAACTATACTTTTCTGGTGTCTGTCCCAATTTTACATCTGTGCATTTGAGCTTGCTGGGCACTTTATCAACAACTGTTGTTGACACTTAGATGAACTCAGTCAGGCTGGTTACAAGAACTCCACACCTTCCGATCCTGCTGAGGGTATGTAAATTTTTCCATAATGTCCATTACTAAGCCCTCTTCCCCCAACAGTGACACTCGGATCTTTTTATCTGCCACTTTGAGGTCCATTTTCTTTCTTCCAGTATCACATCTCAACACCTGAATTCACTGGCTTCTTCAGAGCCATTCCTCGAGTTCCAGTGCCCAACCCTCACAGTGGCCAGTATCAGACTTCAAGGTTAGTCAGACTAGAGCTCTGCGGATTAGGTAACGTACTATCACTTGTGCATTATTAGAATTGTGCCACTGTCACATCTGTCTTACCAATTCAAGGAAGGTGCAAGAAAGAGAGTACATTCTCTCAGGTCATCCTCCGTTCTCCCATCTCTTGAGCCCCTCTGAGGTAGTGGTATGCAATTTTATTCATACTGTGTCATTTATAAGCTAGCCTTTCTACCCAGATATGAATACTTTCTGGCATGTACACGTTAGCCTGTTATGACTAGCCATTAATTCCTTCAGTTTCCTGTCTTACATTATCTTGACTAGAGAAAAATGTACATATGTAGGATTTCCCCTTCCAATATGGTGAGGGGTTCCTTTTGTCTAATTTTTGTAGTTCAGACCATGTCAGATGCAAGTTGATGGGACATGTCTCGTGCCCCCCCCCCCATGTCAGCAAATGAGTATGGGAACTTTTCCATAGTGGCACTTTTTGAATTTCATTTACCACTTGGGTCTCCTTTCTTGTGTGCGTCCAGCATAAGTAAGTAAACCTTTACTCTTTCTTCAAATCATTATGGAGTCCGGTGTTGAATCTGGTCTCTCCTTGTAACCTTTGTCGACTCCTCTAAGTAATCTGTTACTACTTTCCCACATCTTTCTTGTATCTACCGTTTTTTTAATCTTCATTACTCCCTGCTTATTTCTTGTGATGTACAACTTTCTTAGTTTTCATTGGTGCATGATTTGGTGCTGTTAGGATGCGTCTCAAAGCTTTCAATTAATAAACTAGCCTACTCAAATAGAATTTCTATCCAGTCTAGCCCGGCTATTGTGTCTTGAAATAATTTGTAAACTCTGACAGAGTTCCTACTAATGAATTAACATCTGCTATACCAGATATTCTCATAAACATATTCAGAAATCTTTCCTAGTTCCATTTCACAGTTTAACCTTTCTAGGGTGTCTTAGACACCGCTCTCAGGATGACATGCTTTTCCCCAGAGAAGGTTTCATCTCAACATCTACATTTATTAACTAGTCTCCGTGATCCATGCCCACAGCAAAAGTGTTCCTCAAAATTCTAGGGTCACATTCGGTCAACTAATACCGTGGTCCATTAAGAAAAACTTCACATGAAGATGACTTAATGGCTCCTCAGGTTCTGTTTGTACACAGCACCAGCATCCTCTCTCATTTGTAGTTCCATTTCTAAAATGTATTAAAAAGGAACTTTGGGCAAATCAAATTCAGTTAAATGAATGTCTCCATTTATCCTCCATTCCAAAAATAAATGCCTCAGCTTTGCTTGGGAAGCATTTTCTAAAAGTATCAGGGTTCAGAGGACTTGGAATCCTCACTTCAGGGGAAAAAATCACATCAATGTCAAAGAGATAATGTCCCTGATAAAACACTGGAGTGCTGGACCACATTTGGCTAATACAGGCAACACCACAGTGATTTGGCACATTAAACAAGGTAGACCAGATCTTACCCCCCTGTGCAAACTAGCCATGATTGCCCAGGATTTGGCAACTCAGCACAGTCTCACCCTTCAGGCAACTTGCATTCCAAGAGAGCAGAGCACTGTTGCAGACACCCTGAGCAGATCCAGGACAGGTATTCATGAGTGGATGTTACACCCAGAGGTCATCTTGCTGGTAGTCTACTTTTGAGGAGCTCCCCAAGTAGATCTGTTTTCCACCATTCACAACAGACAGCTGCAGAACTTCTGTGCCCGGACTCCTTGCAGACAGAAAAAAATTAAGTATTTTCCTAAAGATTAAGGACACTAGCAGTCTTCCTGGTGTCTCCCATTTGCACTGGACAACATTGGTTCTCCCTTCTCATGTACCTGGTTGGGGCAAATACCAAAAGTTTCCTGCCAAAGTGGACCTTCTTACACAAGAATCTCTCATTCGCCTAAACGTTTTGAACCTACATATGACTTTTAGGATTATAATCTTTTGATCCCATTTAGACATCTCTTTTCAGAGGACATGCAGCAGGTATTAAAGAACACTAGAATATATGCTACTAGAAAGTCATATTTTTGTTAAATTGAAGAGATTTTCTAGTTGGTACCAAATCGATGAGGAGGAACCAGCCCAAGCTGGGGCTCCAAGGGTAGACCACTACTTGTATAAAAATTGCTCGAATCTGGCCTGTCATACTTTTCTATCAAAATTTTATCTTCTGACCATTTCTTCTTGTCTGCCATTAGATCCCCACTTTCTTCTTTTTTCTAGGTCAAACAGTTTTTGAAAGGGGTATTGCATCTTAGACCCCCTAGAAAACAGTTGTGTCGTCCTTGGAATTTTGTTAGTTTTGGAGGAGCTTGCCTTACCCCCTTTTGAGTCTGCATTCAGCTGTTCCCTAACGTTCCTTACTTGGAAGACTGCTTTACAACCATTTTTGTTTGTAATAATGATAGAGTGACTCTTGGACACAAATGAAGGAATAGTTCTAAAGTTTTCAGAATTTACTTTCGATGAGTCTGTTAAATTATCTGTTTTCTTTACCAGCCTAAAAACAGAGGGAAAAAAAATCCTACATTCACCAGCCTAAGAACGGAGGGAAAAAAATCCTACTTTCACCAGTTGTCCACATACAGCTCTGATGCTACCTGGATAAGAGAAAAGGCACCTTCAGGAAGTAAAACGCCACTCCACTAGAGTAATGGATGGCTACTTCTGGAGCCTTTTGAAAAGGGGTGGACTGCAGAGCTGCCTTAGAGGCAACAAATTGGTGATCTGTGCACTCATTCACTAAACATTCCTCGAGTTGTTTCCCAGGTCCCGAACAGGATTTGTCAGATCTATTTTACAGGGACTTCTGCAGGCTGGTCCTGCTTCCTTCACCTTCTCTGTAAGCTTTGGCAGTCATCCCATAGCTTTATGCCCCAGCAACAATGATCTAATGCTAAACATAGTGCAGTTGTGTAAGCAAAAATGTTCTTCATATTGATAACTGCTACAGTAGCTTAAGATGTATGGATTATATCCTGCATAGGATGTGACAGTCAGACAGCTTCCAAAGCGTCAGAGCATCTTCCACGTGCTTAAGCAGTCAGCTCAAACTGAGAAACTGAAAAGACTTGGGATACAAGATGGCCGCTGTCCTGTAGGGAGTGCTGAAACTCAGGAGAGCATCACTTAAAAATTTATCTGCTTATTTTACATGTAAGACTTAATAATTTTCTCATCAAAAATACGGATTAATTACTCCTACGCTTCGTTTCACATACTGGAAGGAAAGAAAATCTGAAAACTCTTACCTTTAAGGTTGGATTTCTGCTGATTAGTTGTGCATCCGGTGACCACATGTAAATCCAGCACAGTGTGGGGCTAGGCCAAAGAACCTGAAATTAAATCAGAAAAAGAACTCTGCTAACTTTCTGCTTGCTACAGTCAACAATTAAAATGCCACTAGCATCAGAAGATATGGAAAGCCAAAGTACAAAAACTAAATTTACAGCTATTAACTCTCCAGAGAAAGACTCTACTTCCACTTCTAAAAGAGCCAGATTCCAGAAGGCTTTGGGTACTAATAAAAATGCTAATATAGCTAAAGGTAAAACAGAAAGCTCTAACCTTGATGACCTAAAAGTTGCACTTCAACCATTGCAAGATGCTATACTAAATCTTACTGATCAGACAAAGGCTATTGGTTCATCTACAGACAAGATATTAACAAGGTTAGACAAGATTGAATCCAAAATAATGGACCAGGACATCAAAATAGATACCATGCAGGATGAGATGAAATTAAATAAAAAATCAGTTCAGGAACTGCATACAAAAATACTGGATCTCGAAGCTAGGTCCAGAAGAAACAATCTAATCATAAGAGGTATCCACGAAAGCGTTGAACATAACAAACTAACAGAGGTGCTAACATCCATATTCAAACTTTTACTTGATGATGAGCAAGAAGTTAAACAGATCACAATAGAACGAGCACACAGAGCTTAAAGAGCTCCCTCGGTGGCAACCAACCCTAGAATTGTATATGCTAAAATTCTGAATTTCTACCATGTGAACAAGCTGTTAGCTGCAGCTAAACTCAAAAAAACAATAACGTGGCAAGGAATGAAAATATCCATATCGCAAGACCTACCCCAACAAATCAAGTTGGCAAGACAACAATTAGCCCCATACTGTGCCTACCTTATTGACAGTAACATAAGATTTCAAATGAAATACCCCAGCTCTCTATCATTCACAACCCAAGAACAGAAATACACAATCAGCAATAAAGAAGATGCTGCAACTCTATTCACTAAACTTTTCAGAACCAACCCTGGTAGGGAAACGAAATAATCGGATTCTATCAGCTTCGCGCTTCTACAAACTTGAATAAGCAGCAATAAAAAGCTATATCTCTAAGTTCCTTTAGTCCCAGAAAAGATCACTTACCTTAGCGTAATACCTCACCTTGGAAGTAACAGATCGGAGATGGGCCTGTCCATTTCAGACTTGCCTTCAGTATTTGGTTTCCTGGCCCTTGCTTCTCGTAGCACCCTGAAGCCTTAAACACCAAGCGCTGCCTCGTGGACATGAGGATCCAACCTTGCCAACTGTAACTACATTTCCCAGCAGACACCCAAACCTAACGTGACCTCAGCGTGCCTGCTAACTTCCCAAGATGCAATGCAACCTTAAAGCGACAGGATGGGCTAATGAAACCTCTTCTTAAATGAATTGAGTTACTCTTACATACATGGAAGCGTTAACTCAACGGAATTGTAAGGAAAGCTCTCGCAGTGATGCTCGACCTATCTACATGTCGCTGGACTTGAGAAAAGTGGTGATTCGAAAGGTACTGTCAACCGTTTTTTCTTAAGAAGGGCTTTCTCAGTTAATCAGCATCATAGGATTATCCAGTGCGTTAAGGTTCAGAATGAATAACCGCAGTTTGCATGCTACGTTGCCCTGATCATGGCAGATGAGTGGCACTTGGTTCCTTTGACTGATCACTGTACTGAACTTTTTGTCTTTGTTTACAGGTACCCTTGCTCTGTTTATTTTTTGGAATTTGTTGGTCACACGCTAAGGGCCAAATTTTTAATTATAGGTTTTAATGTACAACGATCAGGGTTGGTCTGCTGGGAGAAAATGTGTGCTGCACTTTGAGAAAGCAGTTGGGATGGAGGCTTAGCGGCTCTCTTGGGGCTGCTATCGTTCAACGCCATTCCCTGCTGTGAGGATCCACTGATGGTTTTTGATAGTCTCTCTGTCTAATTTGCCACAAGAATGGACACATTATTTGGTTGAGCTTTCTGTGCAAATGTGCCAATACATCTCTCTTTCCATATGTGTTAACAGATATTACTAATGTATTACTGGTGGGTCGGTGGGCTGGCAGGTGGGACGGGGACATCTTTGTGGATAGGCGCAGTATCACTCTGCATTTATCTACATTTATCCGGATAGATAGATGGTCTGAAACTAAAGTATGGTTTTATTTTAACAGCAAATAAGTGATGTATGCATTTCAAAAAATGGAGATGTGGTTTAAGCCTCATTTACATGGTATACTTGTGTAAGTTGTTGGCCCACCCGGTCATAGCGTTTTGATCATTTACACCATGGGAAGTGCACTGAGAGTGTCTTAATGCTTAGGTGGTCACTCTACTTCAAGGATAAGATTCATGCATACTCTGCAAGGTTTGATTTTATCCTACGTGACAGCAAGAACTTGCCTGTCGCTTGAAGGAGACCTAACTATCAATAGCTACGGTGTTAAAACATATGTGGTCATTCTAGCCTAATGGTTTAGTCATTGCATATTATACAAGATCTAATTTTTCTTTTATACAACAACAAAACCTTGACTTCTGCTCAAAAGGGCGATGCTACTATAGATAGGCACGACCCATAGTTTAAACGGGAAGTTATATAACTGGTCATAAATATGACTATATCCTATCCATATATACTTTTTAATTAAAACACTTGAGATGAAAAACAGTAGGACCATTTTGCCTTCTCCAATATGGAGTTGTAGGGTATAACTGAACAAAGTATTTCTCTAATTTAAGAAGGCACTGTTATGTTCGCAACTATTTGGCCAAAAGATATATTACAACTGTGTTTGGTTTTTGCAAATGTGGTTCCTTACAATACCCTAAAGGCCACAGACCCTAGGTGCTTGATATACTATTCGGCCTAACTGCTTAAGGAAGTTAAAATGTAGTATATACTAACTTGTATTATTCTCTTAGGTAGCTGATAACCAGATAGGGATACTGGAATCTTCACCCCCTTAGGAGAGTCCCTGACGCCTACAGCAGACATATTATATTCATACGGTCTGCAAAGATCAACTACAAACTAACCTCACTCATACCTCCACTACTTAGTGGATGGGATCAGGATGTTACACCTCGAAGGGAAAACATATACTTTGGTGATAGTCCAAGGCACTAACTCAGACACTCACGGTTCTTATATGATTACCTTCCTTGGGGATTTATAGGGGGATGGACCGGTCGACAAGAGTAGAAGCATACAGCGGTTTGGTTATATTCAAGTAATTCTCATGATATGAGTAAGAATGTGGTTCATCTAATTGCCCTTACACTTCAATGACGTTCCAGGATTCGTAAGGCGTTAGGTTACATTGTCTAATTACTCACAACTTAAAAGGTAGGGAATATAATGGGCAACTTACGCCACAAGAGTAACTACACAGGGTTGAGTAAGCACCCTCTATAAGGTGGAGGTAACATTGTTACCCACCAGCAATTCCTTAAATATGACTAATACTCAAACAACCATACAGGATAAAAACTAACTCTCTATCGTCAATGTCTTCCAGATCAAGAGAGGGCTTGGGAAGGGAAATAGTAGGACACCCTTTTTAGGGCTCGTTTTTGAGATCTGGTATTTCCTATAACACCATTTAACTCAATGATTAGATTAGCGATCCACCCAAAGACTGGGACTAAACTTCCTTGAGATATAAGAATATTCTATGACTACTACACACTAAAAGGAATAAAGAAGTAAATTGGAATAGAGGTCTACAGTGGCATACACTTTACATAGACCTATGTTGACAGGATTGATTTGTTCAAAAGCACCTTCCTCTTGGGGAAATAAAACTTGAGTTATTACTAACAGGTTTCTGAACATGTTAAATAAATCTGTGAAGTCTTACTAACCATTATAAACAAATATTTGTAATGTCTTTTTTTCACTTAAGATTTGCTCTGAATGAGTTAGTCAGTATTGTAACTCGAGACAGCTTAGCTCTCTAGCCGTTGTATAATTGAGGTCTGTAATCTGGGATACATATTTCTTATACTGTACTTGTGTTTTATCTTAGTAGTTAGAAAGATTTTGTTTCAACTGACTGCAACTCGTTCAAATAGTATATGTATTCCAGCCTCTTCCAGGTTGAAGGAGAAAGTGGTTATGCACTGGAGGAATGCTAGAGGAGTCGCCCATCTGTTGCTAAATGATATATTGTACTTTTTTATGCCCTCTGTGTTAAACTTTTATACCCCAGAAAGGATTAATCTCTACTGTTACCTACAAATGTTAGGAATGTTATGTGGAAGATAGCCTCGTGGAATGTCAAAGGCTTACAATCTGATAAAAGAAAATTAATCCTTCATCTGTTGTTCAAAACCAATTTAGAATGCATTTTGTTACAGGAAACACACTTGTTAAAAGAACAATGGAACACCATAAATAAAAAATGGATTAAGGAAATTATAGCGACGGGGAATAGAACTAATAAAGTGGGGGTAGTTATTATTATTAAAAGCTCCTTCAATCACACTATCTTAAAACAAGACTCTGACCCTGAGGGTAGATGGTGTTACTTTGTAACTAAAATAGACAACTTGGATAAACCTATTTTGATCTTAAACTTATATGCCCCTTGTACGTTCCAACATAAATTCATAATGAACTTATACAACTTCCCAGGACACTACTTTATAGTAGGGGGAGATTGGAATTCTATCCAGGATCCAATTCTGGACAGGTCTAATAATCTGTCCTCAATTAACTCACAGGCCTCCTCCGCTATTTCAGAATTTAAAAATGACTTTAATCTATTTGACCCCTACCGTATTAATCCCGACAACCTGAATAATAAAGGTTATACCTTTTTCTCACAGTGTCATAAGTCCTGGTCCAGGCTGGACTTTTTTCTAATCTCAGACATATTTCGAAAATTTACAACTACTGTCTGCACCGAACCGAGATCAATTTCTGATCACTCAAAGATTACATTAACTATCGATTGGTCCCACTCTACCCCCCCCCCCAAATTTGTTGAGATGCTGGAAACTTAACCCTAATCTACTAGGAAAGCCCGATATTCAGAAAGAAATTAATACCTTATTAGACCAATGTATACTTGCCATTAAAGACACCAACACTCCGTTTGATATATCATGGGCTACCACTAAGGTTTTGATCAGAGGATTATTAATCAATAAATCCGCCTGTTATAGGAATAATCACATCTCTAAAGAAAGGAGTATGCAGGAAGAATTAAAATCTCTAGAAACACGAATTCAACAAAACTACTCATCGGAATTAGAGAAAGAGATTAACCAACTACAGTTAAAATTAGTATCCCTACAGGCTGAAAACCTATCATTCTTCGAAATCAAAACCTTGGCTAACTATTCACACTGGGCTCAGCTGCCTTCTAGGTTTTTGGCGAGATCAGCATAGTAACACTCCCCCTATTTCAAAAATTAAGGTCCATCAAAATTATATATGTAACACACAAGACATAATAAAAATATTTGAAGAAATATATGAAGAAGTATACAATCCCATCCCTAGTACTATAGACGAGCATGAACTAAACATATTCCTTGACAAACTAACAATACCAAATATAGATGAACATCATCAATCTTTATTAGCGGCTGATATCACTCAAAGGGATACTATGTCAGCGATCGATAACCTTAAAAATAATAAAGCACCAGGACCAGATGGTTTCACAGTGGAATTTTATAAAGCCTTTAGTCATAAACTAACAACCATTCTCTGTCACCTTTTTAACTTCATTATTCAGAAGGATGTTTGCGACCCTCACCTAAACGCATCCCGAACTATTCTAATTCCCAAACCAAATAAAGACAATACCAATCCTAATAACTATAGACCCATCTCTATCATTAATATAGACATTAAAATTTTGGCAGCAATTTTAGCAAGTAGGTTGAAATCTGTGATTAATAAAATCATCTCTCCTGAACAATCAGGGTTTATAAACCAGAGACAAACTTTCGACCAGACTCTTACCCTAAATGCTATGACCTCTTTATCATTGATTAAACATACTCCTATCTACGCCCTTGCTATTGATGCATCCAAAGCATTCGACAGAATAAACAAGAAATTCTTGATCTCGGTTCTACAAAGATTTAAATTCCCTGCACAGTTTATACACATTCTTAACACCCTTTATAAAAATGCATATACTACTTTACAAATAAACAAGCATAGCTCAAAGAGGATAGTGATTAATAATGGTATCAGGCAGGGATGCCCTTTATCACCACTTTTATTTAACCTTTATATAGAACCTCTGCTTTTACTAATTAAACAGAGAACATTCCATTATATTCCAAGATTATTTAATACCAAAATACCTCTATCAGCATACGCGGACGATTTGAATATTTACTACTCCCTTCCCAACTCTGATATTAACAAAATTAATAATGCTTTACAAACTTTCTCCAAATTCTCGAATTATCAGGTGAATATAGATAAGACAACGATCTTCCCAATTAACATTTACTCGCAATTACCTAGTGAAAGATCTTTACCTAATATAAAAGTCAATGACCATCTCCAATACCTAGGAATATCCTTCAAAACAGATGGAAATATACAGCACCAAGAGGGCTTATCTAGATGTTGGAGCTTGATACAAAAAGACCTGGAAAGATGGACTCAACTAAAACTCCCGGTTCTCTCGAGAGTAGCCATTATCAAAATGAATATTCTACCGAGACTACTGTATGTTCTAAATGCTACCAACACCCTGATACATAGTAAAGTCTTTAATAATATACACTCATCTCTCTTGAAATTTATATGGCACCCAAGACCCATCAGGATAAGCTATCAAAAACTTGTTTACCTTAAAGATAAAGGAGGTCTAGGTCTTCCAGATTTTAGACTAATGTATGAAATAAATAGAAGCAGTAGAATAATTAATGTTGCGACTTTCAGAGAAGAATTAAATACCTGGTGTCCATCTTGGGTCAAGCTTTATCACAATTATATCAAAACTCTTTCCATTAATCCTATGGCCCTTCCATTCTTAGACATCTCTGCCAAAAGAAAGTACAAAATTCAAAATGATTTATGGTCCCAAATCAGATGTACACAAAACCTGTTTAAATCCCTAAATCTACATTTCACTTTTCACCTTCTCCAACCTTTACACCTTAATCCTAACATTAAACTAAATGAGAATTTGATCAATTTGAATACATTCCCACTGATCAAAAGTAAAACTGTTCTGGACTTCTTCTCACTTAAGTTGGAGGATATTTTTTCCATCAGAAATAAATTTAAGCTTCCGATCAAGTACACCGTCATGATTAGGCAACTAAAGGACAGTTGCAGCAAGTTCTGGAGGGATATTGATATTCCTGAATCCCAAATAGAGTTGTGTAAGGTATTATGGAATCTACTAACTTGTAAAAAAAAAATGGTCTCTCACACTTATAAATTAATCTCTGCAATCAGATGCTCGAAAGAAGCTATCCATTCTGATTTTTGGATAAAACAAGACCCCTCGATTTCCTCTAAGTCCATTGCCCAAGCCATTCGAAAATTTTCCAAAGCTATTCCTCTGCTAAAGTTGAGGTATACCCAACTTATGATAGTTAATAACGCATACTACACCCCAGCTTTACTAAACAAGATGTACAGTGAAGTCCCACCTTTTTGCCAATTCTGTCCTATGATGGAAGCAGATATCATTCACATCTTTTGGAGCTGCAAATGCTCATATAGGCTTTGGTGTGCCCTCAGAGTCAAACTAGAAAAAATGGGCTATGAAAAATCTACGCTCTCTTGGCAATTCGCCCTCCTTCATATACCCCCGGTAGGCAAGGACATTAAGAATATACATTTTCTAATAACGTCTTTTATGCTGATAAAATACTATATCACCCTAAATTGGAAGGATAGATCGGCTCTTTCGTGGGAAGGACTCAAACAGATAGCTGGGAAGCATATTGCTGCTCACAAATATTTGTGGTATTCCATGAGGCTAAATCCTACACAGAGGGTTACATGGAAAATGGTGTATGAGTTTATACTAACATAAATACACAGCACTTAAACCTCCTTATTAGGTGCTCTGCATAGATGGGCTTTGTATATAGTTAGTTTATTGTAGAGAAATTTCTGTTTGTACATATTATTTTGTCTTGTTGGATATGATTTGTTATGATATGATTAAAAGTCAATAAAAAGAAAATTAAAAAAAAAAAGAAACTGAAAAGACAGGTTTGGGCACTAAGCCCTTCAGAGCATTCCTGCCGCTGAAGTGTGTGCTCCACAACAGTCTTCAGAGGACTGATGTTTGCACTGTTATATTGCTGGTAATATAAGTTCCCTTTGGACAAAAATCCTCCCCATATTATTTTTAATGGTTAAATTTACTTTGCTGTGTGAAAATAGTTTTTAAGCTAGGAGCATGTATTTTTTGGCTGTTATATGAGTTTGCTGTGCTTTTAAACAGGATCACACTTTTATGTTTAGCAGTTTAAAAGTTGATTTAAATATTCTAAAACCATTTTTCTGTGAAAATACTGTTTTAATTACATTTTGGGGCTTATAAAGACTATTAGAAATCTTTTTACTGTTTATATTGGAAAAAGTGATTTTAAAAAATGTTATGCCAGCTTGTGCTGCCTAGTTTTCCCAGGAAAGATGCACTATTTCTGTCTTGACCATGAAGCAAACTACTAGTCCCCACATCAGCCCTCCTCCTGGCCACAAAAAGAAAGACACCTAAGCAGCCCTTGCCACCATAGCATGCTGGCAGTTTGCCTCAACTGCAGGTGAGTGACTTTGCTGTAACCAGAGCTGGTTACTCAGATCACTCAAAATCTTCCCTGATTTCTCTGGTGTTTTTCATTTAGCCACTATGGACCGGGGATTTGCCACATCCTCTGTGGTTGTTGGGGTCCCCTTAGTGAGCAGAGGAGACCCAGTTTTGATGGTATTGGAAGAAAATGCATGGAAGATGACCCTGCTTAACGAATGTGCCCCATCCCTCAGGAAGCTGTTACTGCATCAAAAATCCTGTTTAACGTAATTTTCCTGTCAAAAAGAAACAGAAAACCCAAGGATGTATCTTCTCCTCCTCCTCCTGAAATTTCTTTGGATAGGAGTAGTTTACTGGGTCCGACTCTGAGTTTAAATCACGTTATTGATCCTTGTAAAATAGTTTCAGTTTAAAAGCTGTGGGATTCTTCTTTTCCTGAAGAGATTTAAGATTCTGAATCTGAACAAAAGCTGCAGTGATGAATACATTTTCTTCCGTCAGCTTTCTAATTCAGAATCTGAGGAGAGTTAATGTTCTGCTCCTTCCTGTGGGGGGTTCTCTTTCTGTGAAGGCTATTGCTATAATGTTCCAGTGTTTTCAGTGGGAGAACAATTGTTTCTCACTCTGTCAGAAAATACTAGTTGTTACAGAAGGATTTTCCAGGACCTAAACCCATATTTCTCCTGTTCTGTCTACTTTAGAGTGTGTGTGTTATTGCCTGCAGTTTTTCTGATAGCCAGCTGCCCCTAAAAAGGCAGGATGTTTAAAGTTCCTCAGTGCTGTTTCCTGATCTGACCCAGCAGCTATAGCTTTAGATCTCATTGCTGTGAAGCACTTGGCTAATTTCAGTCCTACTCTTTTTGATAAGTATGGGAAAGTTATTATAGGTTTGGGAATATGTGTACATTTCTGCAACTTTGTATTTCAGAATTTTGAATTGTCAGGCTTGTATATTAGTTTGTTCTGACAAATTGTGAAAGTGTGAGTAAGATGTTCTTCATACCACATTGCTGCAGTCCTAACACTTGGGTAGTCCGCTGTCCCAGTCGGCCCGAATACCAAAGTATATGGCTGACGTCGGTCAAGGCGCATTAGTCTGGCGTCAGGGTACAAATGCGCATGACCGACGTCATATCCTCAGTCTTTTTTGCCGCATGGTCCGATGCAGAAGCAGTTTTGCAAGTGCAGGTTGGCGTTCTGAGATTTTCCGAAGTCGGAGTTTCAGACCGAATCCAAGTTGGCTAAGTACCCCGTTGGGGATTATTTTGGTTTTTTCTTGCCTCAGTATTTTACCGGATGTCAGAAAAAGTGAATAACTGTATTTCTTGTGGGAAACAGATACCTCATAGGGATTACCATACCTTGTGTATACCTTGCTTAGGGCCTGAGCACGGCGTTGTTGGCTGTCGCTCTTGTGCTAGATTTAACAAACGCACTATAAAGAGAAGATTAGATTGTGCCAGGTTAGTTTTGGGAAGCGGTGTAATTATAAAATGCCGCCGGATGCTCCGGCCCGCTTCAAAAAGCGCAAGGACAAAACAGCAAAGCCTAGGCTGGAAGAACCGTCCGTCCCGGACGCCGGTTCTTTAGAGGGCTCGGTGGAGCCAGGGTTCAGCCAGAAATTTCTTTGGAATCCCAGGGAGAGACTTTATTACTGCAAGATGTGACCTCTCAGGAGGTAGGCCAGGCGGAGGGGCTTCTCAGGTAGCTGTTCTTCCCTCCCTGCCTAAGGTGGTTAGGCCCTCCTGCTGTTTCCAAGGCTTCTCCCAGGGGTAGGCCAGGTTTTGTTTCAGGAGTTACCCCTAGTTCTTCAGGGTCTGTACCTAAGAAGCATATGCTTAAGATGGCAGAAGATTTGATTACAATGATTAGAGGTTCTATGCCCCTCCTGATAAGAGGCCTAGGGTGGAACCTGAGCTTGGGAGTTTTGAGCAGTGTTCGGATGCTTCTGAGTCTTGGCTGAAGACTTGCAGGAGTATTCCCCTTACTCTGATTCTGATGTAGATGATTCTACTCCTTCTGCTTCTCCTCCTGAGGATTTTTCATTTTCAGAGACTCTTCATTCCATGAGGGAGCATTTTAAATGGGAAGGTCAGGATTTCTCTGATTCCAGGAAAAGGCTTAGGGAATTTTTGTTTCTACCCCAGCATAGGCCTTTAGCTATACCTCCTGTTCTAGATGTGGTAGAGGATGTTTTGCAGAGGCTTCTCTGAACCCTGACTCTTTGCCTCCTGCTCCAGTTAAACCGGATAGATATTATAGGGTGCCTGAAGCTCATAAGTATCTTTTTAAGAGTCCTAGGGCAGACCCAGAAACTGTTTCACAGGGGCCTAAAGGTGTTAAGGCTTCTGTTGTTAAAAATCCTGTTCCTCCAGATAAAGAGGCTAGGGCTTTGGATAGATGGGGAAAGAAAGTGTATACTTCTTCCACTTTGGCCATAAGAGCTTTGAATTGCCAGTTTCACATGTTGAAATACCAAAATTATCTCCTTTCACAATTAAAGTCTAAGGTAGATGCTTTGGCAGAAGGTATTGAGTGTAAAGAGTTGCAGGATTTAGTTCATGTTTCTGAACAGGTGGGTAAGCATTCTTTGCAATGTGGTTTTGATGCTGTGCAGGCCTCTTCGAGGGTGGCTGCCACTGGTTCGGTTCTTCGCAGGCACGCCTGGTTGAGGGATCAGAATTTAGCTGAGCATGTGAAAACAAGGATTTTAGATGCTCCTTTACAATCTGATGTGTTGTTTGGTTCGCCTGTGGAAGCAGTTCTAAAGAAAATGGAAGACAAGGCTAAGTCTATGCAGACTGTTAAAGATTTTTGCAGGTTCAGCCTCCAGTTTAGTAGAAATTGGCCTACCAAGGGGTGGACATATCCTGCTTATGATTCCCAGTCTAGGGGTAGGTCTAGACGTGGTAGAGGCAGAGCTCAAGGTTCTTTTCGGCCTAGAACAGGGAGTTCACCTGCTCAGTCTTCTGGTGAGGGCAGGGGTCAGTCCTTTCGTAAACAGACACAATGACCTGCCTTTTCAGCTGCCAGAATCTTCTCGTCTGGCAGCACCTTTGGGAGGAAGGTTGGCACTTTTCAAAGAAAACTGGAGTTTAATTACCCAAGACAGATGGGTATTGGATATCATTCACCACGGTTACAGGTTTTATTTCCATACTTTGCCTCCTTTCAAAGGCATGCCAGACATTCCTCCTCAACAAAGGAAAGAGGCTCACAAACAAATTTCTCTGTTGCTCCAAATAGGGGCCATTCAGCCGGTTCCTGTGCCAGAAAGGGGCCTAGGATTTTATTCTCGCCTGTTCCTAGTACCAAAAAAGGGGAACACGTGGAGACCAATTTTGGATCTGTCTATCCTCAACACTTATCTGGACATTCCCAAGTTCAAAATGTTGATGTTACAACAGCTTTTACCTCTGCTGGGCAAAGATCATTGGATGGTAACTTTGGATCTCAAGGAAGCTTACCTTCATGTTCCTATCAGACTAATTTGCAGGAAGTATCTGCGTTTTCGAGCTGGGAATTCTCATTATCAGTTCTCTGCATTGCCCTTTGGCTTATCTACTGCGCCCAGAGTATTCACAAAGGTTCTGGCTCCAGTGATAGCTTTCTTCAGGCTAAAAGGAATACAAATCTATCCTTATTTGGACGATTGCCTGATTCTGGCTCAAGGAAGGGACGTGCTTCTTCAGCATTTGGAATATGTGATAGCAGTGCTAAGATGCCTAGGGTATTCTGTGAGCGAAATAAAGTCCAGTCTAGTACCCTCTCAAGACATGTGCTTTCTGGGTGTGAGACTGAATACAGCAACCCAGATGGCCTTTTAACCCCGGACAAACAAAAGAATCTTTCTCTTTACTTCCATCAACTATCTCATCAGTCCGGGCTGACTGCAAGGACAGTCCTTCAAGCCTTAGGGTTCATGGCATCTTGTATTCTGGTACTTCCCAATGCCAAACTGCATATGAGGAAGCTACAATGGTATCTCAAAATGTATGGACACAGCACTGCCAGGATTTGGACACTGTCATTCAAATAATACCTTGCATTCAAAAGGAATTTTTGTGGTGGGCTCAGGAATGTCACCTAAACAAGGGACTCTCTGTGACCCGGCCAGAGGCGAGTCAGATTCTAACGACAGATGCCTCAGACACAGCTTGGGGAGCTCATCTGAATGGAAAGTGGATACAAGACAAGTGGCCTGCCAGACTGCAGCATCTACATATCAACATGAAGGAGATGTTAGCAGTCCAGTTTGCATTACTGGCTTTCAAGGATTTACTTCTTCCAGGGCAGGTGTTGATTCTAACAGACAACACAACTGTCATGTGGTACATCAACAAACAAGGGGGAACACATTCTTATCCTCTATGCAGGCAAGCAATGATTTTGTGGGAGACTGCGTTAAGCTTGCAGCTGAATCTTCAAGCAAGGTTTCTGCCAGGAGCACAGAACTCCTTAGCAGATGTGTTAAGCAGGCAAATCATGGATCCCCACGAGTGGAAACTGGATCTTCATGTATTTCAGACATTGACAGTGTCATGGGGAACTCCAGACATAGATCTGTTCGCTTCTCCACTAAACCACCAGCTGCCAAAGTTTTGCACGAAAAGGTTTCATCACACAGCCTGGAAAGTGGATGCTCTTTCTTTCAGTTGGAAAAATCTTCATGTGTATGCCTTTCCACCTCTGCCTCTCCTCCCAAAGTTACTTCTAAAGGTCAGACAAGACAAGCCAAGGATGATTTTAATAGCTCCAGATTGGCCTCGGCAGCACTGGTACCCATTGCTGAGGAGTCTGGTAAGGAAGCCTCCATGGCCCTTACCTTTGATTCCACACCTATTGTCTCAGAAGGACGGGCATCTGCTCAATGTCAAGCTTCACTCTCTTCATCTAACAGCTTGGCATATTCTGTTTTGAACCATAGCAGGTCTCAGCTTCCTCAACAAGTTTTGAATGTGATTATGGAAGCCAGAAGACCTAGTACAAGGAAAGTGTACGCAGGAAAATGGAAGAGGTTTTTATTTTGGTGTGCAGCAAAGGATTTGGATGTTTCTGAGCCAATTTTGAATGTGGCTCTTCAATATCTTACTGAGTTATTGGACAGAGGTTTGTCTTTCTCTTCCATTAAGATTCATGCTGCAGCAATTTCAGCTCACTATGATTGTGACCCACCATTGTTTTCTCATCCTTTGTTCAAGCAATTTCTTAGAGGGGCAAAGAATATAATACCCCCACGTAGAGCTCCTACTCCTGCTTGGGACCTCAATTTTGTGTTGGAGAAACTCACTCTACAACCTTTTGAGCCTGCAGCTACTGCTGAATTTAAATATTTGTCATGGAAGACTGCTTTTTTGTTAGCCATTACATCTGCAAGAAGGGTGTCTGAATTGCAGGCCCTTATGGCGGTTGAGCCTTTCCTGATTTTTCATAAGGATAGGGTATCTTTACGTACTTATCCTTCCTTTATGCCTAAAGTGGTTTCTAGTGTGGCTTTAAACCAAACTATTCATTTGCCTACCTTTTATGCAGATCCCCAAAATAAGGGGGAAAAGATTTTGCACACTTTAGATGTACACAGGCAGTTGCGTTATTATTTAAGCAGGACTAAGGATTTTAGGCAGTCTCAGCAGTTGTTTGTTTCTTTTGCTTTGAGTTCTCAGGGCAAGCCTGTGTCAAAACAAACTATTTCTAAGTGGATTGGTTTTTGCATTGCTTTTTGTTATTCCCATCATGGCAAGGAGATTCCAGCTGGGATTAGGCCTCATTCCACTAGGGCTACTGCCACTTCAACAGCATTTCTAAGGGGGGTGGCAACTAAGGATATTTTGGAGGCAGCTACTTGGAGTTCAGTGCATACTTTCTCTAAGCATTACCACCTTCCTCTCTACTCTAAATCTAGGGCTGGTTTTGCCACGGCTATTTTGCAGGGCATGTTGTCAGCTCCTGCTTCCTTATGATTTGCCAGCCTCCCTTACCTCTGCTTTGGGATTCTACCCAAGTGTTAGGACTGCAGCAATGTGGTATGAAGAACATAGTACAGTTTTGTACCTACCATAAATGTAGATGTTCGAGGATCCACATTGCTGCAGTCCAATTTACCCTCCCTCCTTCCCCTCTGTGTTTAGGGGTGGTTGTGTGGGTGAGGTTATACTCTTGTAAATTTGTATTTATTGTATATATATTTGGTGCAGGAGTGTGTGGTGTTTTTTGGTTTTAGCCTTATCTTTTTGGGGTCTTCTGACATCTGGGGCAAGAAAAGACTGAGGATATGACGTCGGTCATGCGCATTTGTACCCTGACGTCCTGACGTCAGACTAATGCGCCTTGACCGACGTCAGCCATATACTTTGGTATTCGGGCCGACTGGGACAGCGGACTACCCAAGTGTTAGGACTGCAGCAATGTGGATCCTCAAACATCTACATTTATGGTAGGTACAAAACTGTACTTTATCTACAGATGTTCTTCGTGTTTTACTGTTGCAGTCATTACATTTGGGTAATCTGCTAGCAGGTTGCCCTCAGTCGGCCTGAATAACAGTCAGCCTGTCCCAGAGGAAAAATGGTATCCAGAAAAGACAACTCCTGGCGTCCAATCCTGGACCTGTCTATCCTAAACACTTTTTTGGTAATCCCAAAATTCAAGATGCTAACTCTTCATCAGCTGCTTCCTATGCTAGGCAAAGATGTCTGGTTGGCAACACTGGATTTAAAGGAAGCCTACCTGCACATCCCAATAAGGGAATCTTGCAGAAGATACCTACCCTTCAAAGCAGGCTACTTGCACCATCAGTTCTCTGCACTGCCCTTTGCCTTATCTACTGCACCCAGGGTATTCACAAAGTGCCTAGCTCCAGTCATTGCCTAGTGCAGGCAAAGAAATATTCAAATATACCCATACCTGGACAATTGTCTAATTCAGGCAGAAAGCCAGGACATACTGTTGAGTCATCTGGCATTTGTAAAGAAATTGCTAACTTCTCTGGGGAACACCATAAACAAAAAGAAATCCCATCATGTACCCTGCCAGCAAATTGTATTCCTGGAGGCAAGCTTGAATACAACTTCCCAGATGGCCTACCTCACACCAGAGAAACAAGTTCATTTGACAGCATACTTCAAACTACTGGCCACAAAGACCAAGCTATCTGCAAGGAAAGTACTGCAAGCCCTGGGGTTCATGGCCTCCTGAATTCTACTAATTCCATACGCAAGACTGCATATGAGGAAACTACAATGATATCTAAAAAGCCTATGGTGTCAACATTCTCAAGATCTAGAATCAATGATTCCTATCATACCTTGTCTACAGATAGAGTTCCTTTGGCGGGCAGAGGCCTGCCACCAAAACAAGGGACTGTCATTCACTCTACCCCCTGCCACACAAACCCAAATAACAGATGCATCAGACTATGCACGGGGGGTTCACTTGGAAGGGAAGTGCATTCAAGGCAAATGGAACCCAAGTCAAATGCACTTGCATATCAATCAAAAAGAAATGTTAGCTGTACTGAATGCTCTGACAGCCTTCAAGGACCACATTCTTCCAGGACAATTATTGGTAAAGACGGACAAACACCACTATTATGTGGTACATAAGCAGGGAGGAACCCACTCATACCCTCTCTGCAGACTAGCCATGACTCTGTGGAACACGGCCTTGAGCTACCAATTGCACCTACAGGCTCAATTCCTGCCAGGAAAGCTAAATACACTGGCAGACGATCTGAGCAGAATTCTCATGGACCCACAAGAGTGGAAACTGGAACCAAAGATATTCTACATGTTGCGAAACAAATGGAGGAGCCCAGAGATAGACCCGTTTGCCTCCCCCAGAACTACCAGTTGGACAAATTCTGCAAAGGACTCCTCACAAATAAGCTTGGAAAGTGGATGCCCTGTCCTTCACCTGGAAAAACCTATCCGTTTATGCCTTTCCCCCTCTGCCTCTCCCCTCCAAGGTACTACTAAAGATCAAACAGGACAAACCAAGGAAAATACTGATTGCATCAGACTGGCCACGCCAACACTGGGTACCCCCTCTTGTGCAATGTGTCACTGCTGATACCATGGCATCTGCCTCAGACCCCTGTCCTGCTGTCCCAGCAGGAGGACCAGATTCTGCACCCACAGCTTCATGCCTTGAACCTGACAGCCTGGCTAATTATCTGATCTATTTGTTACCATCCCTCAGTAAACAAGTGATGGATGTCATTCTGGATGCAAGGAGGCCTATTACTAGAAAACCTTATGCTGAAAAATGGAAAAGATTCTGTTCCTGGAGCCAAACTCAGGGAATGGGCACAGCATCGCCCAGTTTACCTCAAATTCTTCAATACTTAACTGAGATGCTTCACAAGGGCCTTTCCTTTTCCGCCTTCAAAATTCATGCCTCAAACATTTCAGCTCTTTACAGTACAGAACCATCCCTCTTCTCTCATCCAGTGATGAAGCAGTTCCTCAGAGGGGCCAAAAAGACCACACAGGAGAGCCCCTACTCCAGCCTGGGACCTCAACTTTGTAATGGAAAACTCACTCTACCTCCCTTTGGGCCAGCTGCAAATGCAGAGTTGAAATTCCTTTCTTGGAAAACAGCCTTTCTTCTAGCCATCACTTCAGCAAGAAGAGTGTCTGAATTACAGGCCCTCATGGCAGTAGAGCCTTTCATCATCTTTCATGCAGACAGGGTGACCCTCAGGACCAATCCCTCCTTCATGCCAAAGATGGTATCCAGTGTGGCCCTTAATCAGTCCGTTCATTTGCCTACCATCTTTTCTAATCCACAGAACAAGGGGGAACAAATACTGCACTCATTGGACTTGCACAGACAACTTAGATTTTACTTGGACAGGACTAAACCTCTCAGGAAATCTGAACAGCTGCTGGTTGCATTTGCTGCAGGGGCATAGGGAAAGGCCATTTCAAAGCAAACCATTTCTAAGTGGATAGGCCACTGCATTCATTTCTGCTATAAGCACAGTGGCAAACCTACCCCACAGAGGATTAGACCACATTCAACCAGGGCTGCATCTAACTCTACAGCCTTTCTCAGAGGTGTCCCTACCAGGGACATCCTAGAAGCTGCTACCTACCTAGAGTTCTGCACATACCTTCACCAAGCATTACCACTTCCCAATTTTTTCTAAATCCAGAGCTTGTTTTGCCACTGCAGTCTTGCAGGGCCTTATAGCTGGTCCTAATGCTATCTAATTGCCTCCTCCCTTCCTTAGCTTTGGGAATCTACCCAAATGTGATGACTGCAGCAGTGTAGCATGAAGAACATACTACAGTTGTGTACACTTACCATAAATGTAGATGTTCAAGTGTATTCACTTTTGCAGTCCTGGTTACCCTCCCTCCAGCCCCCTGACTACTATTGACTAAACCTCTATTCTTGTTTGCTGTGCTTAAAGACTTTTGGTGTATTTGCTTTTTTGTTGGAGATGTAACCTTGTATATAATTGCTTCCCATTATAGGGGCACCTGACATCTGGGGCAAGAAAAGCTGGTGTAATGGCGTCGGCTGCGTGCTTTATACCCCTGACTACCTGACATCATGGAAGATGAGACAGCAACCGATGCAGGATCCAAGACTTTGATAATCAGGCCAACCAAGGGCTACTGCAAGCAGATAACCCAAATGTGATGACTGCAGCAGTGAATACACTCGAACATCTACATTTATGATAAGTGTACACAGCTGTACTTTCCTCTTGCCCAGGAGGGGGAAGGGTTGTAATTCAGGGATGTTCCTAGTACCAAAGAAAGAAAATGATTAAAAAACAGATGTTCTTTGTGTTTCACTGTTGCAGTCATTACATTTGGGGTAATCTGCTGGCAGGTTGCCCTCAGTCGGCCTGATTAACAAAGTCTTGGGTCCTGCGTTGGTTGCTGTCACTTCTTCCATGACGTCAGGTCGTCAGGGGTATAAAACATGCAGCCGACGCCATTAATATCAGTCTTTCTTGCCGCGCGGTGCCCGAAGCCGAAGCAGTTCTCAAGTGCCAGTCGGCCGACTCCTGAAATTTTCATTTTCGAGTTTCAGAACCGAAGTCTTCAACTAAAAGCTAAGTACCCCGTTTGGGAAACTTTTTTTTGCTCCTTACTGATGTCAGTAAAAGTTAATAATTGTATTACTTATGGGAAGCAAATACCTCATAAGGATTTTCATTTGTACTGTATTCCTTGCCTAGGCCCTGACCATGACGTACCTTGCTGTTTGTTTTGTGCTTTATTTAATCAGCACACACTCCGTCATCGGTACATGTTTGCTGCTAAATATTTCAGTTCTCAGTTTAATTATCCAGAAATTATGTCTGTTAACCATCTGACTACTGGAATACCGAAAAAATGCAAAGAAAAAGATAGGCCATTGAGGTCCAAAACTGCCGGAGATGCTTCTCCTAAGCCAGTCTGACAGTTCGCCGGTACTCAGGTGCTTTTGCAGTTCCTGATACCCGCTACTTCTGATTCACAGGGATGTTCTTCATCTCACATTGCTGCAGTCCTTACATATGGGTAGTCCGCTGTCCTCGGTCGGCCCGAATACCAAAGTATAAGGCTGACGTTGGTCAAGGCGCTTAAGACTGACATCAGGACGTCAGGGTACAAATGCGCATGACCGACGTCATATCCTCAGTCTTTTTTGCCGCATGGTCCGATGCAGAAGCAGCGTTGCAAGTGCCGTTCGGCGTTCTGAAATTTTTCGAGTTCGGAGTTTCAGACCGAATCAAAGTTGGCTAAGTACCCCGTTGGGGAATATTTTGGTTTTTTCTTGCCTCAGTGTTTTACCGGATGTCAGAAAAAGTGAATAACTGTATTTCTTGTGGGAAACAGATACCGCATAGGGATTATCATTCTTTGTGTATTCCTTGTTTGGGGCCTGAGCACGACGTTGTTGGGTGTCGCTTTTGTGCTAGGTTCAATAAGCGCACTATCAAGCGAAGGTTAGATTGTGCTAGGCTGGTCTTCGGGAAGCGGTGCAATTATAATATGCCGTCGGATTCTCTGGCGCCCGCTTCTTCGAAGAAGCGCAAAGACAAAGCAGTTAAACCCAGGCAAGAAGAGTCGTCCGTTCCGGACGTCGGTTCTTTAGAGGCGTCAGTGGAACCGGTGGTTCCGACGGAGGCTTCTCTGGAGTCCCAGGGGGAGACTTTGATATTGCAGGATGTGGCCTCCCAGGAGGCAGGTCAGGCTGAAGGGGCTTCTCAGGTTTCTGTACTCCCCTCCCTTCCTAGGGTGGTTAGGCCCTCTCCTTCTGTTTCCAAGGCTTCTCCCAGAGGCAGGCCAGGTTTAGCTTCTGTTGGTGTCACTCCTAGTGCAGCAGGGTCTGTGCCCAAGAAGCACATGCTTAAAATGGCAGAAGATTTGATTACTCTGATTAGAGGTTCTTTGCCCCCTCCTGATAAGAGGCCTAGGGTGGAGCCAGAGTTGGGGAGTTTTGAGCAGGCTTGGATGTTTCTGAGTCTTCGGCTGAAGACTTGCAGGAGTACTCTCCTTATTCTGATTCTGATGCAGATGATTCGACTCCTTCTGCTTCTCCTCCAGAGGATTTTTCTTTTCAGAGACCCTTCATTCCATGAGGGAGCATTTTAAGTGGGAAGGTCAGGACTTCTCTGATTCTAGGAAAAGGCTTAGGGAATTTTGCTTTTACCCCAGCATAGGCCCTTGGCTATACCCCTGTTCTGGATGTTGTGGAAGATGTGTTTGCAGAGGCTTCACTTAATCCTGATTCTCTGCCTCCTGCTCCTGTTAAACCGGATAGGTATTACCGGGTGCCTGAGGCTCATAAATATCTTTATAAGAGTCCTAGGGCGGACCCAGAAACTGTTAGTCAGGGACCTAAGGGTGTCAAGGCCTCTGTTGTAAAAAATCCGGTTCCTCCAGATAAAGAGGCCAGAGCTTTGGATAGATGGGGAAAGAAAGTCTATACATCTTCTACCTTAGCTATGAGGACTTTGAATTGCCAGTTTCATATGTTGAAATATCAAAATTATCTTCTTTCTCAATTGAAGTCTAAGGTGGATGCTCTGGCGGAAGGCATTGAGTGTAAAGAATTACAAGATTTGGTGCATGTTTCTGAACAGGTGGGTAAGCATTCTTTACAATGTGGTTTTGATGCTGTACAGGCCTCGTCTAGGGTGGCTGCCACTGGTTCAGTTCTTCGCAGGCACGCATGGCTGAGGGATCAGAATTTATCTGATCATGTTAAGACAAGGATTTTGGATGCTCCTTTACAGTCTGATGTGTTGTTTGGTTCACCTGTGGAGTCAGTCTTGAAGAAAATGGAAGACAAGGCTAAGTCTATGCAGGCTGTTAAAGATTTTTGCAAGTTCAGCCTCCGAAGTTTAGTAGGAATTGGCCTGCTAAGGGGTGGACGTATCCTTCTTATGATTCTCAGTCTAGGGGTAGATCTAGACGTGGTAGGGGCAGAGCTCAGAGTTCTTTCAGACCTAGAACAGGAGTTCACCTGCACAATCTTCGGGGGAGGGCAGGGGCCAGTCCTTTCGTAAACAGGCCCAATGACCTACCTTTTCAGCTGCCAGATCCTTCTTGCCTGGCAGCACCTTTGGGAGGAAGGTTGGCACTCTTCAAGGAAAATTGGAATTTGATTACCCAAGACAAATGGGTATTGGATATCATTCACCGAGGTTACAAGTTTTATTTCCATACCTTGCCTCCTTTCAAAGGCATGCCGGACGTTCCTCCTCAGCAAAGATTAGAGGCTCACAAACAAATTTCTCTGCTACTTCAAATAAGGGCCATACAAACGGTTCCTCTGCCAGAAGTGGGCCTAGGATTTTATTCTCGCCTGTTCCTAGTACCAAAGAAAGGGAACACGTGGAGACCAATCTTGGATTTATCTATCCTCAACACATATCTGGACATTCCCAAGTTCAAAATGTTGACGTTACAACAGCTTTTACCTCTGCTGGGCAAAGATCACTGGATGGTGACTCTGGATCTCAAGGAGGCTTACCTTCATGTTCCTATCAGGCTCAGTTGCAGAAAGTATCTGCGTTTTGGCTGGGACTTCTCATTATCAGTTCTCTGCATTGCCCTTTGGCTTATCTACTGTGCCCAGAGTGTTCACGAAGGTTCTGGCTCCAGTGATAGCTTTCTGCAGGCTAAGAGGAATACAAATCTATCCTTATTTGGACGATTGCCTGATTCTGGCCCAAGGAAAGGACGAACTTCTTCATCATTTACAGTATGTGATAGCAGTGTTAAGATGCCTGGGGTATTCTGTGAACGAAATAAAGTGCAGTCTAGTAGCCTCTCAGGAGATGTGCTTTCTGGGTGTGAGACTGAATACAGCATGCCAGATGGCCTTTTGACCCCGGACAAACAAAAGAATCTTTCTCTTTACTTCCATCAATTGTCTCGTCAGTCCAGGCTGACTGCAAGGACAGTCCTTCAAGCCTTGGGGTTCATGGCATCTTGTATTCTGGTACTTCCCAATGCCAAACTGCATATGAGGAAGCTACAATGGTATCTCAAGAATGTATGGACACAGCACTGCCAAGATATGGACACTGTCATTCAGATAATACCTTGCATTCAAAAGGAATTTTTGTGGTGGGCTCAGGAATGTCACCTAAACAAGGGACTCTCTGTGACCCGGCCAGAGGCGAGTCAGATTCTAACGACAGATGCCGCGGACAAAGCTTGGGGAGCTCATCTAAATGGAAAGTGGGTACAAGACACATGGCCTGCCAGACTTCAACATCTACATATCAACTTGAAGGAGATGTTAGCAGTCCAATTTGCATTAATAGCTTTCAAGGATTTACTTCTTCCAGGGCAGGTGTTGGTTCTAACAGACAACACAACTGTCATGTGGTACATCAACAAGCAAGGGGGAACGCATTCTTATCCTCTATGCAGACAAGCAATGATTTTGTGGGAGACTGCTCTCAGTTTACAGCTAAATCTTCAGGCAAGGTTTCTGCCGGGAGCACAGAACTCCTTAGCAGATGTGTTGAGCAGACAAATTATGGATCCCCACGAGTGGAAATTGGATCCTCATGTATTTCAGAAATTGACAGTGTTATGGGGAACTCCAGACATAGATCTGTTCGCTTCTCCACTAAACTACCAGCTGCCAAAGTTTTGCACAAAAAGGTTTCATCCCACAGCCTGGAAAGTGGATGCTCTCTCATTCAGTTGGAGCAATCTTCATGTGTATGCCTTTCCACCTCTGCCTCTCCTCCCAAAGGTACTCCTGAAGGTCAGGCAGGACAAGCCAAAGATGATTTTAATAGCTCCAGATTGGCCTCGACAGCACTGGTACCCATTACTGAGAAGTCTGGTACGGGAGCCTCCATGGCCTTTGCCTCCGATTCCACACCTGCTGTCTCAGGAGAACAGTCATTTACTCAATGTCAAACTTCACTCTCTACATCTAACAGCCTGGCATGTTCTGTTTTAAACCCTGGAGGGTCTCAGCTTCCACAGCAAGTTTTGAATGTTATTTTGGAGGCCAGAAGGCCTAGCACAAGGAAAGTGTACTCAGATAAATGGAGGAGATTTTTATTTTGGAGTACAGCAAAGGAATTTGATGTTTCTAAGCCTAATTTAAGTGTGGCTCTTCAATATCTTACTGAGTTACTGGACAAAGGTTTGTCCTTTTCCTCTATTAAGGTTCATGCTGCAGCAATTTCTGCTCACTATGACTGTGACCCACCATTGTTTTCTCATCCTTTGTTTAAGCAATTCCTTAGAGGGGCAAAGAATATAAGACCCCACGTGAGCTCCTACTCCTGCTTGGGATCTCAATTTTGTGTTGGAGAAACTCACTCTACAACCTTTTGAGCCTGCAGCTACTGCCGAGTTGAAATATTTATCATGGAAGACTGCTTTTTTGTTGGCCATTACCTCTGCGAGAAGGGTTTCTGAATTACAGGCCCTTATGGCGGTTGAGCCTTTCTTAATTTTCCATAAGGATAGGGTATCTTTGCATACTAATCCTTCCTTTATGCCTAAAGTGGTTTCTAGTGTGGCTTTAAACCAAACTATTCATTTGCCTACTTTTTATGCAAACCCCCAAAATAAAGGGGAAAAGATTTTGCACACTTTGGATATACACAGGCAGTTGCGATATTATTTGAGCAGAACTAAAGGGTTCAGGCAGTCTCAGCAGTTATTTGTTTCATTTGCTTTGGGTTCTCAGGGCAAGCCTGTTTCAAAACAAACTATTTCTAAGTGGATTGGTTTTTGTATTGCTTTCTGTTATTCCCATCATGGTAAGGAGATTCCAGCTGGGATTAGGCCTCATTCCACTAGGGCTACTGCCACTTCTACAGCCTTTTTAAGGGGGGTGGCTACTAAAGATATTTTGGAGGCAGCTACTTGGAATTCAGTGCATACTTTCTCTAAGCATTACCACCTTCCACTTTACTCTAAATCTAGGGCTGGTTTTGCCACTGCAATTTTACAAGGCATTTTGGCAGCTCCTAATGCTTTATAGTTTTGCCATCCTCCCTTAACTCTGCTTTGGGATTCTACCCATATCTAAGGACTGCAGCAATGTGAGATGAAGAACATAGTACAGTTTTGTACCTACCATAAATGTAGATGTTCGAAGATCCACATTGCTGCAGTCCAATTTACCCTCCCTCCTTCCCCTCTGTAGTTAGAGGTGGTGGTGTGGTTTGGGTTGTGAATATTGTAAATATTGTATATAGGATTAGTGCAGGGGTGGTTGGTTATTTTTTGCTGTCTTTTGGTTTTGGCCTTTCTTTTTAGGGCCTTCTGACATCTGGGGCAAGAAAAGACTGAGGATATGACGTCGGTCATGCGCATTTGTACCCTGACGTCCTGATGTCAGTCTTAAGCGTCTTGACCGACGTCAGCCTTATACTTTGGTATTCGGGCCGACCGAGGACAGCGGACTACCCATATGTAAGGACTGCAGCAATGTGGATCTTCGAACATCTACATTTATGGTAGGTACAAAACTGTACTTTCTACTGAGACCCATTCAGAGTCTGATATGCCACGAGATGCTTCACATGTGGAACCCATGGATGTCTCTACCTTGGATGGGTCCAGAGACGCTGTGCAGGCACCGGCTTCTGAGTGTGTATTCAGGCCTACAGACTTGCATATTAAACAGACTCCAACTTCAACACTAAGGCCTAAATCTCGATCTTTGTCTAAATAACCGACGCCCAGGCCACATGTTCAGGCGCCTATGCCTAAAAACAAATGATCAAAATGGCTGAAGATTTAATTACTCTAATCAGGGGTAGTCACCCCCCCCCCCTTCTAAGAGGCCTAGGGTTGAACTTGACTGAATCTTCTGAACAGGACTTTCTTTCTTCTGACTCTTCTAATGATCTGGATTTGTCCATACCTACTTATGAGGACTCTGATGCAGAGGATTCCATTCCCTCTGCTTCTCCACATGAGGATTTCTCTTTTGGGGAAACTTTACATACTTTAAGGGAGCCTTTCCACTGGGAAAGTCAGTTTTTTTCTGAATCCAAAAAGAGGCTTAGGGATTTCCTTCCTCTTCCTCAGCATAGGCATTTGGCTATACCTCCTGATGTTCATCGTGTTACCCTGCTGCAGTCATCACACTTGGGTTATCCTGCCGTCAGGCGGTCCTGCAGTCGGCCCGAATTCCAAAGTCTTGGTCCGGCGTCGGTTGCTGTCGCTTCTTCCCTGACGTCAGTGCACCAGGGGTATATAAGAGGCATCCGACACCATTTTCTTCGGGTCTTTCTTGCCGCGCGGTACCCGAAGCAGAAGCAGTTCGCAAGTGCCGGTCGGCTGACACCTGAGATTTTCAATTTGAATTTCAGTCCGAAGTCTTAAATAAAGCTAAGTGCCCCGTTGGGGAACATTTTCTTGCCTCAGTCCGATGTCAGAAAAAGTTAACAATTGCATTTCTTGTGGGAAGCAAATACCTCATAAGGACTTCCATTCCTATGGTATTCCTTGCCTAGGCCCAGACCACGACGTCACAGGTTGTTGGTTTTGTGCTAGGTTTAATAAACGAGCTATCAAATGCCGTTTTGACTTTTCACGGCATTACTTTGGTAGGAAATTTAATTACATCATGCCGTCGGAGCAGCCGACGACCGCCATACATAAAAAACGCAAGGATAAGGACAGGCAGCCTAGGAACAAGCCAGACTCCGAGGCCTCAGCTGGGCCTGTCGCCGGTTCTCTGGTTTTCAGTGAGGCACCTACACAGCCCCTGACGTTCGCAGAACTGGAACCCCAGACAGCTGCGGATTCCCAAGCGGAGCTTACTAGGCCGACACAGCCATCTTCTGACACCAGAGCAGAAGTAGACACCGGTGCAGTGGAAACACCTTCGGTTGCAGGTGTCTTCAGACCGACTACACTCACCATTAAATCTTATGCTAAACTTAAAACTCCTTTAAAACCAAAGAAAACTGTACATCAATCTACAGTTCAAGGCCCCATGCCTAAGAAACAGATGCTTAAGATGGCTGAAGATTTGATTACCCTAATCAGGGGTTCCCATCCCCCTCCTGATAAAAGACCAAGATAAGAGGAGGATTATGCATCCTCTGACCAGGTTTCACTCTCCTCAGATTTTTCTGAGGAACAGGATTACAGTTTTCCACCTTATGAAGACTGATGCTGAAGACTGTATTCCCTCAGCATCTCCCCCTGAAGACTACTTCTTTGGGGAAACTTTACATACCATGAGGGAACATTTCCACTGGGAAGGCCAGGATTACTCAGATTCTAAGAAAAGGCTCCGAGAGTTCCTTTTACTACCCCAGCACAGACCTCCTTGCTATCCCTCCTGTTTTAGATATTGTGGATGATGTTTACTTGGAGTCTAGTTTAAATCCAGACTCTCTACCTCCTGCTTCAGCCAAACCAGACAGATACTACAGAGTACCTGACTCACACAAATTCCTTTATAAAAGCCCTGTAGCTGACCCAGAAACAATTTCCCAGGGTCCTAAGGGAGCTAAAGCTTCTATGGCTAAAAATCCTGTGCCCTCTGAAAGGGATTCCAGAGCCCTAGATAGATGGGGAAAGAAAATATACACCTCAGCAACTCTGGCTATGAGAGCATTAAATTGCCAGTTTCACATGTTGAAATATCAGCAATTCCTAATGTCTCAGTTAAAACAAAAAATGAGCACACATTCAGAACAGTCTGAATTCAAGGAAATGCAGGATCTGTTGCATGCAGCTGAACAGGTGGGCCAACATACTTTACAATGTGGATTTGATTCATTGGAAGCTTCCTGTAAAGCAGCTGTTACTGGCTCTGTCATACGTAGACATGCTTGGTTAAAAGAACAAACCCTTCCTGACCATGTTAAAGCAAAATTATTGCACGCACCTTTACAGGATGTATTATTTGGTGTCAAAGCAGAAGAGGTTTTAAAGAAAATGGAGGATAAGGCAAAGTCTATGCAAACAATCAAGGATTTTTTGCAGGTACAACCCCCTCGTTTCAGCAGAAATTGGCCAACAAAAAACTGCTCCTTTCCAGCTTCTGACAGATCACAGAGTAGCAAATACAGACGCCCAAGGGGCAGAGGTCAGTCACAGGGCCCTTACAAACCTCGCCAATGGGGTACTGCTACCCAGAAAGGAGTAGAAGACAGGCCCCAAGCTAGCAGAAGACAAACACAATGACTCTATCCTCAAATTACCAAGCAAATCTCTCCTGGCAACTCCCTTGGGAGGAAAACTAGCATTTTTTGCAGACAACTGGAACATCATCACAAAAGACAAATGGGTTCTAAACATTGTCTCTCAAGGATACAGATTCCACTTTCATACCTTACCAAGGATCAAAGAAATGCCAAACCTGCCACCAAATCAGTGGGCAGAGGCACAAAAACAAATTACAGCTCTCATGGACATGAGAGCCATTCAACAGGTACCTACACAGGAGCAAGAACAAGGATTTTACTCAATACTCTTCCTAGTCCCAAGAAAGGACAAAGCATGGAGACCCATTCTGGATCTTTCAATTATGAACACCTATCTGCAAGTAGAAAAATTCAAGATGCTAACACTACAGCAGCTTCTTCCCATGCTGGGCAAGAATGCTTAGCTAGTCACTTTGGACCTCAAGGAGGCATACCTGCATGTCCCTATCAGACAAAATTGCAGAAGATACCTCCGCTTCATTGCAGGCTCAACGCATTATCAATTCTCTGCACTGCCCTTTGGCTTATCTACTGTGCCCAGGGTCTTCACAAAATACCTGGCACCAGTAATTGCATACTGCAGGCAAGGAGAAATTCAAATACCTGGACGACTGCCTTATTCAAGCAGAAAGCAAGGACATTCTTTTAAAGCATCTGACATTTGTCATACACCTTCTAAGTTGCCTAGGGTACACAGTAAACAAAAAGAAATCAAAACTAGTGCCCTCACAAAACATAATATTCCTGGGTGCCAGCTTGAATACAACGGCCCAGATGGCTTATCTCAACGCCAGACAAGCAACGACAGCTGATTCAATATTTCAAAATAATGGCAGCAAAGACCCAACTCCCTGCAAGAAAAATTCTGCAGGCCTTGGGATTCATGGCATCTTGCATACTACTAATACCATTTGCAAAACTGCATATGAGGAAATTACAATGGTACCTGAAAAGTGTATGGACTCAGCACAGCCACAGCTTGGAAACAATGATACCACTCATTCCCTGCCTTCAACAGGAGTTTCTATGGTGGGCACAGGCATGTCACCTCAACAAGGGTCAGCCTTTCACCTTACCCACAGCCAGGCAAACTATGATAACAGATGCATCGGACTATGCCTGGGGAGCACACATGGCAGGGCAGTGCATTCAGGACAAATGGACTACAGATCATATCAATCAAAAAGAAATGCTAGCAGTACAGAATGCCCTATCAGCTTTCAAGGACCTTCTACACCCAGGACAACTGATAAAGACGGACAATACCACAGTAATGTGGTACATAAACAAGCAAGGGGGCACACATTCCTACCCTCAATGCAGGCAAGAAATGAACTTGTGGAACACTGCACTGTCTTAGCAAGTTCAGTAACAAGCACAATTCCTGCCAGGAAAGAAAAACACATTGGCAGACGACCTAAGCAGAAACATCATCGATCTACACGAATGGAAACTAGATCCACAAGTATTTGCAATGATAGCTCAAAAATGGGGACGCCCAGACATAGATCTGTTTGCAAGCCCCCACAACCACCAACTTCAAACATTTTGCACAAGGACATTCCATCCACAAGCTTGGAAAGTGGACGCCCTCTCATTCAGTTGGAAAACATTAACAGTGTATGCCTTCCCTCCACTGTCTCTTCTAGCAAAGGTACTGCTGAAAGTCAGATTAGAGAGGCCACAAATGATACTCGTTGCACCAGACTGGCCACGCCAGCATTGGTATCCAATTTTAAGGAGCATGGCCCACAGCCCACCATGGATTTTGCCACAAATTCGTCACCTGCTCACCCAGCGAGACAATCAGATTCTATACAGCCAGCTCAAGACTTTCAACCTGGCTGCATGGCAAATTACATAAACAACCAGCCAACACCTTTATCCAAAGCTGTTATGGACGTCATTCTGGAGGCCAGGAGGCCCAGCACCAGGAAAACCTATTCAGACAAATGGAAAAGATTTTGCGCCTGGAACCAGGCTAAAGGCCAAAATCCCCTTGATCCAGACATCCCTCAGATTCTACAATGTTTCACTGAGATGTTACACAAAGGACTTTCCTTTTCATCTATTAAGATCCACGCCTCAGCAATTTCAGCTCATTACAGCACAGATCCTCCTTTATTCTCACATCCACTCCTAAGACAGTACCTCAGAGGGGCTAAGAACTTAAGACCGCCAAGGAGAGCTCCACACCTACTTGGGATCTCAACTTTGTTCTGGAAAAGCTTACACTGCCGCCCTTTGAACCAGCTTTTTCAGCTGATTTAAAATTTCTTTCATGGACAACTGCCTTACTACTAGCAATAACCTCAGCTAGAAGAGTCTCAGAGCTACAGGCACCAATGGCAGTGGAACCTTTCCTCATTTTTCATCAAGACAGAGTCTCTCTATGAACCAACCCTTCCTTTTATGCCAAAGGTGGCATCCAGTGTGGCCATAAACCAAACCATTCACTTGCCCACCTTCTTCCCAAATCCCCAGAACAAAGGAGAAAGACTCCTGCACTCTTTGGACTTTCACAGGCAATTATGTTACTACTCGGATAAAACTAAGGCTTTCAGAAAAACTGACCAGCTCTTTGTAGCCTATTCTGCATTATCACAAGGAAAAGCGATCTCAAAACAGACCATTTCTAAATGGATAGGGCATTGCATACGTTTCTGCTACACACATCATGGGAAGCCGGTACCTGCTAACATTAGGTCCCAGTCCACCAGGGCTACAGCTACATTAGCAGCCTTTCTCAGGGGAGTGCCAACCAAGGATATTCTGGAAGCTGCAACTTGGAGTTCAGTGCACACCTTCACCAAACACTATCACTTATCTCTATACTCTAAGACTAGAGCTGGTTTTGCCACTGCAGTTTTGCAGGGCCTACTAGCTTCTTCTAACCCTGTTTGGCTCCACCTCCCATCCTTAGCTTTGGTATTCAACCCAAGTGTGATGACTGCAGCAGGGTAACACGAACATAGTACAGTTTTGTACCTACCATAAATGTAGATGTTCGAGTGTTCACCCTGCTGCAGTCCAGGTTACCTTCCCTCCATCCCCTCTGAACTAGCTGAACTTATCTCTACCACTCTATCCTATACTACCTCTGTGGTGTATTTGCTTGTGCCTAAGGGTTTTGTTTTATTTTTATATAGCTATATGTGTGTGTGTGTATGTATATATATATATATATATATGTATATATATATATATATATATATATATATATATATATATATATATTTTGCCTACCTATTGGGGGCACCTGACATGTGGGGCAAGAAAAACTGAAGAAAATGGCGTTGGATGCCTCTTATATACCCCTGGTGCACTGACGTCAGGGAAGAAGTGACAGCAACCGACACCGGACCAAGACTTTGGAATTCGGGCCGACTGCGGGACCGCCTGACCGCAGGATAACCCAAGTGTGATGACTGCAGCAGGGTGAACACTCGAACATCTACATTTATGGTATGTACAAAACTGTACTTTCTAGACATTATTGATGTGTTTTCGGAATCCAGTATGGCCCCTGATTCCTTGCCTCCAGCCCCTAGTAAACCAGACAGGTACTACAGGGTTCCTGAGTCCCACAAATTCCTTTTCAAAAATCCTGTTGCGGACCCTGAAACCATTTCTCAGGGGCCCAAAAGCATTAAGGCTTCTACTGCTAAAAATCCTACCCCTTCTGGTAGAGACTACAGGGCACTGAATAGATGAGGTAAAAAGGTTTATACTTCTGCAACCTTAGCAATCAGGGCTTTAAATTGTCAACTCCATATACTAAAATATCAACAGCATATCATGGGACTGCTTAAACAGAAAATTATGTTGATTTCTGACTGTGTGGAAAATAAAGATTTACAGGATTTATTGCATTCAGCTGAACAAGTTGGAAAACATACTTTGCAATGTGGTTTTGATTCTTTAGAGGCCTCTTGTATGGCTGCTGTTACTGGGTCTTTGCTTAGAAGGCATGCTTGGCTTAAGGAGCAATCTCTGCCTGATCATGTTAAAGCAAAACTGTTGGACGCTCATTTGCAGCAGGACCGACTGGCAATAAAGCTGAAGTTCTAAAAAAGATGAAGATAAAGCTAAATCTATGCAAACTGTGAATGATTTCTTACAAGTACAACCTCCTAGATTTAGTAGGCACTGGCCTACTAAGAACTGGTCCTTTCCAGCTCCTTACGGAGCCACTCCAGCCAAACCCAGACATTCCAAAAGCACCAGGTTTCAGTCCCAAGGGACGTTCAGAACTAAGCAATGGGGTGCTCTCCACTTCCAAGTGTGGAAATAAGGCACCACCCTATGGTAAACAGTCTCATTGACTTCCCTTTAAAATTACCAAGCACTTACCTCTTAGCCACCGCTTTGGGGGGACACTGACTCTTCATGCAAAAAACTGGCAACTTATAACCCAGGACAAATGGGTTTTAAATAGTGTCCCAGGGATACAGATTTCATTTCCACATGCTGCCATCTCCAAATGGGTGGCCAGACCTGCCCCTAAATCAGTGGGCAGAGGCTCAGAAACAAGTACTTTCCCTCCTAAACATGGGGGCTATTCAGCTAGTACCAGAAGAGGAAAAGGGACAAGGTTTATATTAAAGACTTTTCGTGGTACCCAGAAAAGACAAATCATGGCGTCCAATTCTAGAACCGTCTACTCTAAACACCTTTCTGGACATTCCAAAATTCAAGATGCTGACTCTTCACCAGTTACTTCCTATGCTAGGCAAGGATGCGTGGTTGACAACTCTAGACTTAAAAGAGGCTTACCTGCATATCCCAATCGGGGAATATTGCAGAAGATACCTACGCTTCAAAGCATGCTACTTGCATTATCAGTTCTCTGCACTGCCCTTTGGCTTGTCTACTGCGCCCAGGGTATTCACAAAGTGCCTGACACCAGTAATTGCATTTTGCAGGCAAAGAAATATTCAGATATATCCATACCTGGATGATCGTCTAATTCAGGCAGAAAAAACAGGCCATTCTTCTAAAACAGCTGGCATTTGTAAAAAGTGTTCCAACTTGTCTAGGGTACACCATAAACGAAAATAAATCACAAAAATACATTGCTGGGTGCAAGCTTGAATAAAACTGCCCAGATGGCTTTCCTTACGCCATAAAAGCAAATTCATTTGGTGACTTACTTCAAGCAGGAGGCCACAAAACCCCTATCTACAAGGCAAATAATGCAAGCCTTGGGGTTCATGACCTCTTGCATTCTTTTAATTCCATATGCAAGACTTCATATGAGGAAACTCCAGTGGTACTTAAAAAGTTTATGGAATCAACATTGTCACAGCCTGGAAACAATGATTCCTATCATACCTTGCCTGTGCCTAGAGTTCCTATGGTGGGCAAAGGCCTGCCACCAAAACAAGGGACTGCCATTCACACCACCCCCTGCCGCCCAAACCCTAACTACAGACACATCAGACTATGCATGGGGAGCTCATCTGGCAGTGAAGTGCATTCAGGGCAAATGGAGCCCAAATCAAATGCACCTTCATATCAATCAAAAAGAAATGCTAGCTGTAGAGAATGCACTGACAGCCTTCAAGGACTTCCTTCATCCAGGACAGCTAACGGTAAAGACTTGACAACACCACGGTTATGTGGTACATAAACAAGCAGGGGGGTACACATTCCTAACACCTTTGCAGACTAGCCATGGCATTGTGGAACATGGCCTTGAGCATCCAAGTACAACTACAAGCTCAATTCCTGCCAGGAAAGCAGAATATTCTGGCGGATGAACTAAGTAGAAATCTCATGGACCCACACGAATGGAGAGTGGAACCACGGATGTTCAACATGTTGACACGCAAATGGGGGAGTCCAGGCATAGATTTTTTTGCCTCACCTCAGAGCTACCAGTTGGACAAATTTTGCACAGGAACTCATCACAAAAAAAGCCTGGAAAGTGGATGCTCTATCCTGCAGCTGGAAAATCAGTCTATGCCTTTCCCCCTCTGCTCTCCAAAGTTCTACTAAAAGTCAAACAGGACAAACCAAAAATGATTTTGATTGCTCCAGACTGGCCTCGCCAACACTGGTACCCACTCCTGCACAGTGTCTCACACATTTCTCCATGGCACCTGCCTCAGACACCTTCCTTACTGTCTCAGCAGGAAAACCAAATTCTGCACCCTCAGCTCCAAACATTGAATCTTGCAGCTTGGCTAATCACTTAAATTCCCCCTTAGCATCCCTCAGCAAACCTGTGATGGATGTCATTTTGGAGGCGAGAAGACCTAGTACAAGGAAATCTTATGCTGACAAATAGAAAAGATTCTGTGCCTGGAATCAGTCTCAGGGAATGAGCACAGCAGCACCCACTTTACCTCAGACTTTGCAATACTTAACTGAGATGCTTCACAAAGGCTGTCTATTTCTTCCATAAAAATCAATGCCTCAGCCATTTCTGCTCATTACAACACAGAACCCCCCCCCCTTCTCTCATCCTCTGCTAAAGCAGTATCTCAGAGGGGCCAAAAACTTGAGACCACCCAGGAGAGCTCCAACCCCTGCCTGGGACCTTAACTTTGTAGTGGAGAAACTCACTCTACCTCCTTTCGAGCCAGCTGCTACTGCAGACTTAAAATTTCTTTCCTGGAAAACAGCCTTCCTTTTAGCAATCACTTCAGCTAGAAGGATATCTGAATTACAGGCCCTTATGGCAGTGCAGCCTTTCATCATCTTTCATGCGGACAGGGTGTCACTCAGGACCAATCTATCATTCATGCCCAAGGTGGTATCCAGTGTGGCTATTAATCACTGCATTCATTTGCCAACTTTCTTTCCCAATCTACAGAACAAGGGGGAGTGGATTCTGCATTCATTGGATGTACAAAGACAACTTAGGATTCTACTTGGACAGGACTAAATCTCGAATGAAGTCTGAACAACTGTTGGTAACATTTGCTGCAGGGGCAGAGGGGAAGGCTATTTCAAAGCAAACCATTTCTAAATGGATAAGCCATTGCATTTCATTTCTGCTATAAGCACCATGGAAAACCTATCCCCCAGGGAATCCGATCTCATTTCACCAGGGCTGCATCTACTTCTACAGCCATGTTCTTCGTGTTTCACTGTTGCAGTCATTACATTTGGGTAATCTGCTGGCAGGTTGCTTTCAAGTCAGCCTGAATAACAAAGTATTGGGTCTTGTGTCGGTTGCTGTCTCCTCTTCCATGACGTCAGGGATATTAAGCATGCAGCCGACGCCATTTTATTCAGTCCCTCTTGCCGCGCGGTGCCCGAAGCAGAAGCAGTTCACAAGTACCGATCGGCCGACTCCTGAAATTTTAGTATTCGGGTTTCAGAACCAAAGTCTTCAAACTAAAGCTAATTACCCCGTTGGGGAATCTTTTTCTTGCTCCTTACCGATGTCAGTAAAAGTTAATAATTACATTACTTCTGTGAAGCAGATACAGCATAAGGATTTTCATTTGTGCTGTATTCCTTGCTTAGGCCCAGATCATAACGTGCCTTGCTGTTGTTTTTTTGCTAGATTTAACCAACGCATATTAAGCGTCTATATATTTTTGCTTCTAAATATTTTGGATCAAGATTTAATTATCCTGAAATGTCATCTGTTAAAAATCTGACTACCGGAGTTCACAAAAAATGCAAAGAAAAAGAGACAGACCGTCGAGGTCCATAACCAATGACGAAACTTCTCCTAAGCCAGCCCATTCGCCGGTACTCAGTGAAGCACTTTCGCAGCCCCTGATACCCGCTACTTTTGAGTCGCAGGCCTCTACCGAGACTCATTCGGAGTCCGGTATGCCACGAGATTCTCAGAGGATTGTACCCGCAGATGTCTCCCCCTTGGATGGGTCCAGAGCTGCTGAGCAGGCACCGGCTTCTGAGGTTTTCAGGCCTCAACATTTCTATATTAAATCAACGCCAGCCTCAAAAACCAGGTCAGAAACATTTATGTCTAAAAAACCGACGCATGATCCACGTGCCAGTCCCCTATGCCTAAAAAACAGCTGATCAAAATGGCTGAGGACTTAATTACCTTGATCAGGGGTTCCCAACCCCCCCCCCCCCCCTTGCTAAGAGGCCTAGGCAAGGCACTGATTATGAATCTTCAGATCAGGTTTCTTCTGATTCCTCTTCTGATCAGGAATTTTCTATTCCACCCTATGAGGATTCTGATGCAGAGGAATCCATCTAATCTGCATCTTCTCCTGAGGATTACTCTTTTGGAGAGACTTTGCATGCTTTAAGGGAACATTTTCATTGGGAGAGTCAGGACTTCGAATCAAAAAAGAGGCTTATGGATTTCCTTCTTCTTCCTCAGCATAGGCCTTTGGCAATACCTCCTGTATTAGACATTGTTGATGTGTTTTTGGAATCAAGCATGGCTCCTGATTCCCTACCTCCAGCTCCTAGTAAGCCAGACAGATATTACAGGGTTCCTGACTCCCACAAATTTCTATTCAAAAATTCTGCTGCTGATCCTGAGACTTATTTCACAGGGTCCCATGGGTGTAAAGGCTTCTACAGCCAAAAATCTTATTCCCTCTGACAGAGATGCCAGGGTGTTGGATAGATGGAGAAAGAAGGTTTATACGTCTGCAATCTTGCCAATCATGGCCTTAAACTGCCAGTTTCATTTGCTTAAATATCAACAGCATGTTATGGGCTTACTGAAACAGAAAATGATGATTTCTGATTGTGTGGAAAATAGAGTTATAGGAATTATTGCATTCAGCAGAAAAAGTTGGAAAGCATACTTTGTAATGTGGTTTTGATTCCTTGGAGGCCTCTTGCAGGGCCGCAGTTACTGGATCTGTGATTAGAAGGCATGCCTGGCTCAAGGAGCAAAATCTGCCTGATCATGTTAAAGCTAAATTGTTGGATGCCCCCTTGCAGCATGATACTCTGGTAATAAGGCAGAAGAGGTTTTAAAGAAAATGGAAGACAAAGCTAAATCTATGCAAACTGTAAAAGATTTCTTGCAAGTGCAACCACCCAGGTTCAGTAGGCACTAGCCTACTAAAAAATGGTCCTTTCCTGTATCCAACAGAGCCACTCAAGGTAAATCTAGACGCTCAAAAGGCTCCAGATACCAATCACAAGGTTCTTACAGGTCAAAGCATTGGGGTGCCTCCACCTCCAAATCTGGAGGAAACAAAGCACAACCCTACAGTAAGCAGTCTCAATGACTTTCCTCTAACTTCACCAAGCACTTACCTTTTAGCAGCCCCTTTGGGGGGAAAACTAGCACTTCATGCTCAAAATTGGCAGTTAATTACGCAGGACCAAGTGGGTATTAAACATAGTATCCCAGGGGTACAGATTTCATTTCCATACTTTGCCAATTCCAAATGGATGGCCAGATCTGCCACAAAATCAGTGGGCAGAGGCTCAGAAACAAGTTATGTCCCTCATGGATATGGGAGCTAATGTTAAGTTGTCATTCTCGCCTTCGTTCTTGCTGGATGGGTTCGGCTCCGACTCGGCCTATACTATAGCTCGAGAGCTATTTTTACCGGCTCGAGGCAGCCCTATATCCCACAATACCATGCGCTAACTCCCCAGATCTCGTTTTCCGCTTCGCTGCGAGGTAGTCTGTTTTTACCGGCTCTGGTCAGTAAGTGCTTTTTCAGATGTATATTCAGTCTCAGTAGTTTTTTTCCAGTTAGTTGCCCTTCTTTAGGTCCCTTCTAACTGCCTTACCCTTTTCGGTAGCCCTTTTTCCCTTTCTTTAGTTAGTTTTTTATCTTGGGCCTACGGGCTTTTCCTTAGTTTTCCCCCACCCCTTTCAGTGTGTGTTTTCAGTGTGTGTGTGGGTTTTTAGTCAGTTCCCCTTAACTTAAATAAGTGTGTGTGAGTGTGGACTGACTGTTTTTTTATTTTTTGTCAGGATGTCAAAGGACCCTAAGGTTTCGGGATTCAAGAAGTGTGACTCGTGCTGTCAGAAAATGTGTCTGACAGACTGTCACACTTCTTGTGTCTATTGCTTGGGGCCTTTACACCTTCAGGACTCTTGTTCTGTTTGCCACGGATTTAGTTTGAGTCCTGCAGGAAAGGCGTAACAAGCTCATCCTAAAGGGCTTGTTAAAGCCTGATTACTCCCCGTCCAAGTTTGGCTCGGGGGAAGTCGTCAAAAACCGCCAAACCCTCGGCTCCAGCTTCTGAGCCAAGGGCTGGCGTTATCGAGATGGGCTCCGACCTCGGTTCCGGTTGGCTCCGAGGCGAGCAAAGTGGTTTCCGCTCCGAAACCATCATCGGAGCCGACCCCAGCGCGCAAGCGCTCTAGGTCACTTTCGCTAGAGTCCGTCAGATCGGCTCCGAGGTCCCCTCTCCTATCGTAGCGGAGTCATAGGACTCATTCATCGAGGTCATCCAGGCTTTCCGACCACGGCATCGAGAGGGTGGTCAGTAGACTCATAAAATCTCAGGCGCTGGCCCAAATGCTCCAGAGCCCATCTCACCAGACTGTGGCTCCTTCGATACAGCTATCCATTCCTCCTCCGACTCATCTCTCGAGCTCGGAGCCGGAGTTTGTCGGAACCGTGACCTTGCCCATGTCGGAAACAACCAAGTAGACCAGCAAGAGCAAACGTGGAGGTAAATGGTAGTCCTTTATTGAATACAAATGGTAATCCTTTATTGAATACAGACCGGTTTCGGCAAATGTTGCCTTCTTCAGTGTAGGACAAAACAACAGTGTCCCATTCAACAAACATTAAATAAGAAAATGCAGCCAATAAGCCAACAGAGTTTATGAATATTAATGATATATGGGCATAGCCCAAAAACATTATTTTAAAATTGGAAAAATAAATCCTGATAACATGCATACATAGCTCTGTCATACGAAATGCATAAAAATGTGTTACAGTGACCTTCAAAAAACCCCAAATTGCACAAAACCAAGCAATTGAGAAATAAAAATGAACATATATTCCCTGAAAAAGAGTATATGGAAAGAGAGAACACATAGCTTGTATGATACCCCAAATGCCAAGCATGTATTGTATTTACATAATGTATGACACAAACAGCCATGAGGCATCCAAAATAGAGAGAATACTGCAGTATGTACTCATAATACTGAGCAATAAAAAGAACAAATGCTCCATATCCATGGTACCTATAAAGCCTGAAAGTGTAAATGTGTGATGAGTTGTGTAACACTAAATCATGCACACTGCCTAGATTTACTGAAAAACAGAATGAATAGAGCACATGTGAAGTCATAATGTATTATGATAAATAAGCGGCCCATCAGAAAGAATCAAAGGGGTCGCCTGGAACCAAATGGACCCACCCCATCTCATATCAATGCAAACTGGAAACAAAAAACATTGAAAAAAGTGAAAACCCTGACTTAGAAAAAAGTTAAGGATAGACTCAGAGACAAAAGCGTTCATACACGGGGAACCCCCTATAAATGATCATTGAGCCCAGGGTAAAACAGACCCCCTAATGTAACTATCCAGTACTTCTCTTTGTGGTCTAGTAGGCCATGCCAGCCAAGTTTATTGCTTCTATCACCAGAAATACGATCAATAATCATAAAGTTAAATCTGGCCTGTGGATGTTTAAGAGTGTGTTGGTACAAAGCACTGGTCAGTTTATGATTCCTAATATCACTGCGATGTTCATTCATTCGGGATCTGAGTGCCCTAGAAGTTTGACCTACATAGAATGCACCACAATGGCAAGAAGCTAGGTACACTACCCAATCACTACTACAGTTTCCAAATATTTTAATGTTGAATATCTTGCTGGTGTTACGACTTGTGAATTCCTTAGATTTGGACATGTAAGAACAAGACCCACAATGACCACAGGGAAAATAACCAAACAGCTCATCACCTAATAAAGTGAGTTGTTTGTGAATGGTGCCTCCACTGGCCATGTGTTTATAATGTGATAAATATGAACCTAAAGTTTTCCCCCGCTTGTATGAGAACCGGCATTGTGGTTCCAAAACTGACCTCAACTGGTCATTGGCCAGTAGAATATTCCAATGTTTATTGATAATATTCCTAACCATATTGATATTTCTTCCATAAGTCGTAACAAACCTGACAGGATTGGAAGAAGTGTTGTTAGTTCTGGTTTTATACTCTAAGAGTTGTTCCCTATTCATACGATTAACCCTACATCTGGCTAGGTTAATATCTTGATATTCATAACCCCTACTGACAAACCTCTGACTCAGATCAATACTGGCAGCTTGATATTCCTCATCCTTGGAGCTGAGACGTTTAATGCGTATAAACTGTGACACTGGAATGCTTCTAATAGTGTGATGCGGGTGCATGCTAGAAGCATGAAGCAATGTATTATATTGTGGGTATTTGCGAAACACCTTAGTAGATAAGGTATGATCAGAATTTCTGGAGACTGTTACATCCAAAAAATTAATGGAATTTTGATCATGTGTAACTGAAAATTCTAATCCCCATATATTACTATTGAGATATTCCACAAATTCGTTCAAGTAACCCAAATCCGCACGCCACACTAACCAGCAGTCGTCCAGATAACGCCGCCAGATATCCATCTCTACCTGGTAAATGTTATGTGACTTGTCGTATATCAGGTACTCCTCAAAGTAGGCCATAAAAAGATCTGCATAAATGGGAGCAAATGATGCTCCCATAGCCGTACCTTGTAGTTGCCAATAACACTGGCCTTGAAAGTATAAAACATTTTTGTTGAGTACATGCTCTGACATACAAATCAATAAGGTGTTAAACCCTGGTGTGTAGAGATTTGTCCAATAATTGTGTCAATCCTTCTTGTATATAATCAGCAGTATTGAGCACCACCACCGCTTCACCTTTGTCAGCTGAAACCACCACAATGTCTCTGTTGTTACATAGTTGATCTAAAGCCATTTTGTCATAAGTGGTAAGATTACTTCCTAGCATAACATGCCCTAGGTTCTCAAAATGAAGGTCCCTCAAAATTGAATCCATAAATATGGAAACATGTTTATTCATAGGTGGTTGAAAGGACGACTTGCCAAACCAAAAATCATCAGATCTATCTGAGCTATCCTCAGCAAAAAACAATTTTAAGTTGAGAGTACGACAAAAAACATGTAAGTCCTGAATGATATGATATTCCTGACAAAAAAATGAAGGAATATAGTTTAAACCTTTGTTCAGTAAGGCTATTTGTTCCTTAGATAATACAACATTAGACAAATTTAATACATTCTGATTGGTGGTCTGTGTGGACCCTAACTCAGAAAATTGTTCAGTAAGCCCTGGAACGAAACCTGAGCTGTTTGTTTTCTCCCTCTCGGGGCTTCGGCTCTGGTTAGTTCGGCCCCGACATCATTCTCGGAGCCTTCTCTGTCTGTTCCGGGGGCGGTTCCAGTCTCTTCGGAGCCGGTGCTACCTTTGCTATCTGATAGGGGAGCCTTCGAGGTGATGAGGAGTGTGCTGGACCCAGTGTCCACTCCGAGGTTAAGTTCTGCGGCTCCTCCCTCTGTAGTGCCGGTTACGGTCTCTGGCCATCCTCTTACACCTGACAGCAGAGATCCAAAGCATAGGGTGCCCACCTTGGGTGTCTCCTCCTCTTCCGAGGGCTCCCCTGAAGGAAAAGAAAGTGCAAGAGGAAGCACATAGACTCCCCGAGTCTGTCACGTCAGACACCGACTTGGATGAGTCAGAAGGTTCCCCCAGATCCCCCTCTGAGGATGTCTCCTTTTCAGACATCCTGGAAATCCTAAGACAGAGGGGAAATTGGTCCACTCTCAAAGCTTCCGAGGACGAGTTGGTTTACCTTGACACCTTTGGATCTCTCCCGTCCACCTCCTGGGTGTCTCCCCCTTTCGACCCACTAATGGAGGTAGTGGCTAGAAAGGCATGGGCAGCTCCTGATTCAATGGAACCTACCCCTAGGAGGCCTTCTAAATTTATTTCTGCACCAGATGACAAATCCTTTCTCACCAAAGGTGTTTCAGTTGATGCTATGGTGGTAGCAGCAGCCACTAAGAAGGACCTGGCTGATCCTTCTGTATCTGTTCATCCTCCTAACAAAGAGTCCATGACCATGGACAGGTACGGCAAGTGGACCTTTGCTTCAGCGACCTTTTCTATGCGATCGCTGAACTATTTGTCATTTCACCCGCCTTCAGAGAGACTTGCTCAATGAGCTGGGTGAAACGGTACAGGATCCTTCTGCTGCAGGGTTTAAGGACAAAATAAACTCTCAGCTGGCTACCCTGAACTCCATTGTTAACTCCTCCATGTGGCTTATCTCTTATACAGCCAATGGAGCAAGTAGGGCCGCTGGCACAGGCGTTGCGTTGAGACGTCACGCTTGGATGCGATTCTGTAACTTTGCCGATCCCTTCAAGGCGTCCTTCACCAACACCCCCTTTGACGGTTCAGAATTGTTCGGACCTCAGGTGAAGAATACCCTCACCAGATCCGAGCAAGATGGTAAGACTCTCTCTGCTATGGGAGTCCGTTTTTCCATTCCTTCTAGACCTTATCCTAAGGGACAGAAGGGAGGAAAGGTGTGGTTCCGCAAACCTCAGGGAGTCGCGCCTGCCGCACGTGGTGAATTTCCCCCTAGAGGCAGAGGGGGAAATAATAACAGACGCCGCCCCAGGGGCAGAGGGGGTCCTCAGAACCAGGGCTCTAGGGAATCTTTTCCTGACCAACCCTTTCAGCATCCCTGAGAAGCTGCCCGACTGTCTGCCTTCGGAGGCAGTCGGGGGAAGATTATCTCTGTACCCGGAAGCCTGGCAAGCCCTCTCCCAAGACACATGGGTACAGAAGATCATATCCGAGGGTTACGAAATCCCTTTCACTTTCCCTCCGGTACAACCGGCAAAACCCCTACCAGACGTACCACCTGCACAAAGGGGTCAGGCTTAGCTAGAAATAAAAAAGCTGTTAGAAAAAAGAGTCATCCAGGCAGTCCCAGCAGATCAGCTAGGATCCGGAATTTACTCCAGATTCTTTTTGGTACCAAAAAAGATAGGAGAATGGAGACCCATTTTAGACCTCAGCAGGTTAAACAACTCTGTACTAAAGACAAAATTTCGGATGGTAACACTGCAGTCCATTCTACCCTTTTTGGGCAGAGACAACTGGATGTGCTCGTTAGACCTCCAGGATGCGTACTACCATATAAAGATACACAGGCACTCCAGGAGGTTTCTCCGCTTCCGGCTGGGAGTCGGTCATTTTCAATTCAGGGCCCTGCCCTTTGGTTGCACCACAGCCCCCCGGGTGTTCACCAAATGTTTGGCAGTGGTCACGGCTCACCTGAGACTGAAAGGATTCCAGGTGTTTCCATACTTAGACGACTGGCTCATTTCCGCTACCACCAAACAGGATCTCATAATGGCCAGGGATTACATTATTCAACTTTGCAACAGTCTGGGTATTTCTATAAATTTTGCAAAGTCCTCCTTGTCGCCTTGTCAATGTATAAACATTATAGGCGCCGTATTAAACACCACAGAAATGTCTGCAACATTACCACCTCAGAGAGTGACAGACATAAGGCGGAATGTTCAGCCCCTGTTTCAGCCCAACAAAGTTCAGGTCAAGCTAGTATTGAAAGTGTTGGGCCTCATGGCGGCGGCAATTCTTCTACTTCCATTAGCCCGCTTCCACATGAGGCTCCTTCAGTGGATGCTGTTTTCTCAGTGGTCCTTTCAACAGCTACCAATGACCCACAACATTTTGATAACCCCATCTTGCAAGAAACATCTCTCCTGGTGGATGGTTTCCCCTCAGCTTTTTCAGGGCAAACCCTTTGTTCTCCCCCCTCCAGTTGCCACTGTCACAACGGATGCCTCCCTGATCGGGTGGGGGGGGGGCATTATCAGGGCAGGACGGTCCAGGGCACTTGGCAACAGTCAGAATGCCACCTGCACATAAATGTCCTGGAGATGAGGGCGGTGCTTTTGACATTGCAAGCCCTTTAGAGCTCTCTTCCCACGGGGACTATTTTCTCAGTGGTCCTTTCAACAGCTACCAATGACCCACAACATTTTGATAACCCCATCTTGCAAGAAACATCTCTCCTGGTGGATGGTTTCCCCTCAGCTTTTTCAGGGCAAACCCTTTGTTCTCCCCCCTCCAGTTGCCACTGTCACAACGGATGCCTCCCTGATCGGGTGGGGGGGGGGGGCATTATCAGGGCAGGACGGTCCAGGGCACTTGGCAACAGTCAGAATGCCACCTGCACATAAATGTCCTGGAGATGAGGGCGGTGCTTTTGACATTGCAAGCCCTTTAGAGCTCTCTTCCCACGGGGACTATAGCAATTCAAATGGACAATATGTCTGTGGTGTGGTACATAAACAAGCAGGGCGGAACAGGGTCCTATCCCCTCTGTCGAGAAGCACTCAGACTTTGGCAATGGGCGATTTCATCTCAACGGTTTCTGATAGCAATGTACATCCCCGGAAAGTCCAACGTCATAACAGACAGATTGAGCAGAACTATCCTCATGCCTCATGAGTGGTCTCTAAATCAAGCGGTAGCAGACAGAATTATTTGGAAGTGGGGCCAGCCTTGCTGTGACCTTTTCGCAACTCCCCAAAACAGCAAGTGCCTCGACTTCTTCACACTTTTTCCTCTGCCAGGCCAACCCCTCAGAGACGCTCTTGTTCACGTTTGGCCCCGGGGTCTTTTTTATTTCCTTATTAGTCTTTTTTCCGTTGATCTCACAATTAATTCAGAAAGCAACCGCATTGAGATCCAAAATGATCCTCATTGCCCCGTTTTGGCCTCGACAAGTTTGGTTCCCGTTCCTGCACATATACCTACTGGAACAGCCTTTGCATCTGGAACCCCTTCCGGATCTGTTGACCCACCTCACGGGCAAGCTGCATCAGTCTCTACATTCCATCAACCTCACAGCTTGGTTGCTCCACTTCCAGCCATAGCCAGGCTTCCCCTTATTTCTCCTCCTGTTCGTGATATAATTCTGGCCTTCCATAAGTCCAATACTAGGAAGACTTATGCGAGTAAATGGAAGCGTTTTTAACACTGGGCACAAACTAGGTCCTTAGATCCTTTCCATGCACCCATTCATGAGGTTCTGGACTCTCTGGCAGAGCTTTTTCATTCGGGGTCATCATTGGCCGCTATCAGGGTACAATTAGCGGCCATTGCTAATTTTCATGTTGGACTCTCAGAAGAAAATATTATGTCCCACAAACTCTGTAAAGCCTTTCTCAAGGGCATCTTTTTGCTCAGACCTCCAGTCAAAGATCCACCCCCACAATGGGATTTGAATTTAGTTCTAACTTCACTAATTCTACCCCCTTTTGAACCTGCAGCTTCTTGCTCCCTCAAACTTCTTTCTTGGAAAACGCTGTTTTTAGTAGCTATAACATCTGCCAGAAGGGTATCGGAACTTCAAGCCTTGTCTGTCCGTCCTCCTTATTTGGCTTTTCATAAAGACAGGGTAACTCTCAGAACAAACCCTTCCTTCCTACCAAAAGTGTTATCGGAGGCAAATCTAAACCACTCCATTGATTTACCTGTCTTTTTCCCAGACTATACCAACAGGGCTGAACAAAAATTACATTCATTAGATGTTCATCGTAAATTATGGTATTACCTAGACAGGACAAAACAATTCAGAAAGTCAGACCAGCTCTTTCTCTCTTATGCTGCAGGCAAGAAAGGGCTTCCGGTATCGATGGTTACTCTTTCCAGATGGCTGACATCTATTATTACCTTGGTCTATGAGTTGAGACACAGGCAACTTCCCTCTAGGCCTAAGCCTCATTCAACCAGGGCACTATCAACTTCAATGGCTTTTCAAGCAAGGTTACCACTAGATGCCATTTGTGCAGCAGCTACATGGGCTTCCAAACATACCTTTATTGCCCATTACAAGCTTGATTTAGCCTCCAGAAATAGAGCTGATTTTGGTTCCACTGTACTCAGGAGTCTGTTTCATTGAGCCACCCAGGACTAAGATGCTAGGGATGCTGTCCCATCCAGCAAGAATGAAGGCGAGAATGACATCTTAACATTAAGAAGTTATGTCTTACCATAACGTTCCATGCTAGTTGTCTTCTTCTCGCCTTCTTTCTTGCGTCCCTCCCTCCTGCCCCCTAGCCTGGATAGACTCGAGGTTCTGAGTCCTTCCATTTCTGGAGATACAATATGTTGCGTTTTATTCCTTGTATCCTTAGTGTTACTAGCAGGTAATCTATTCTCTTTAAAGAGGATTATAATATTATTATAATATTATTATTTATACTATGTCTTAGCTTCCAAACAAGATCTGGGGAGTTAGCGCATGGTATTGTGGGATATAGGGCTGCCTCGAGCCAGTAAAAATAGCTCTCGAACTATAGTATAGGCAGAGTCGGCTCCGAACCCATCCAGCAAGAAAGAAGGCTAGAAGAAGACAACTAACATGGAAAGTTATGGTAAGACATAACTTCTTATTCAACCAGTACCAGAAAAGGAAAAAGGACAAGGTTTTTATACAAGACTTTTCCTAGTACCCAGAAAAGACAATGCCTGGCATCCAATACTGGACTTATCGATTTTGAACACGTTTCTGGACATTCCAAAATTCAAAATGCTGACTTTGCAACAGCTACTGCCTATGCTGGGCAGAAACACTTGGTTAGTGACTGTAGACTTGAGGCATACCTGCATATCCCAATAAGGGAATCATGCAGAAGATACCTCCGCTTCAAGGCAGGTTTTTTGCATTACCAATTCTCTGCACTGCCCTTTGGCTTATCTACTGTGCCCAGGGTCTTTACAAAGTGCCTGGCACCAGTAATTGCATTCTGCAGACAAAGAAGCATACAAATTTATCTTTATCTGGACGACTGTCTTCTCATTCAAGCAGAGGACAAGGACACTCTTCTTCAACATCTAGTGTTTGTAAAAAGGCTTCTAACATGCCTAGGGTACACAATAAATGAAAAGAAATCCCAACTGGTACCATCTCAAATAATTACATTCCTGGGTGCAAGCTTGAATACAACTGTCCAGATGGCTTACCTTACGCCAGACAAACAAAGGCAACTGACAACATACTTCAAACAAATGGCAACAAAAACCTAGTTATCTGCAAGACAAAATCTGCAGGCTTTGGAGTTCATGGCATCCTGCATTCTACTAATTCCATATGCGAGACTGCATATGAGGAAACTTCAGTGGTACCTAAACAGTTTATGGAGTCAGCATTGTCACAGTCTGGAAACAATGATTCCTCTCATTCTCTGCCTACAAGAGGAGTTTCTTTGGTGGGCAGAGACATGTCACCAAAACAAGGGACTGTCATTCACTTTACCCCCTGCCACCCAAACCCTAACTACAGACGTATCCGATTATGCTTGGGGGGCCCACCTGGCTGAGAGATGCATTCAGGGTAAATGGAGCCCAAAACAAATGCATCTGCATATCAACCAGAAAGAGATGCTAGCTGTTCAGATTACTTTGACAGCCTTCAAGGACTAACTTCATTCAGGACAACTACTGATAAAGACGGTCAACACCATGGTTATGTGGTATATAAACAAGCATGGGGGTACAAATTCCCACCCCCTTTGCAGACTAGCCATGGCATCGTGGAACACAGCTTTGACTTACCAAATACTTCTTCATGCTCAATTCCTGCCAGGAAAGCAAAATACTCTGGCAGACGACCTAAGCAGAAATCTTATGGACCCACACAAATGGAAACTGGATCCACAGATCTTCAGCATGTTAACACAGAAATGGGGGGAGCCCAGACATCGATCTATTTGCCTCTCCCCAAAATTATCAGCTGGACAAATTATGCACAAGAACTTATCACAGAGAAGCATGGAAAGTGGATGCCCTATCCTTCAGTTGGAAAAACTATCAGTGTATGCTTTTACCCCTCTGCCTCTTCTCTCCAAGGTCTTACTAAAAGTCAGACAGGAAAAAACAAAAATGATCGTAGTTGCTCTGGACTGGCCTCGCCAGCACTGGTACCTAATTCTAAGGAATATGTCTCGACTTCCTCCTTAGTGCTTGCCTCAATACCTCATCTAGTGTCTCAGCAGAACAATCAAATTCTGCACACTCAGCTCCAAACTCCGAATCTTGCAGCATGGCTGATCATTTAATTATTTAAACAGCACCTCTCAGTAAATCTGTGATGGATGTCATTTTGGAAGCAAGAAGGCCTAGTACTAGAAAATCTTATGCTGATAAATGGAAAAGATTTTGTGCTTGGAACCAAGCAAAAGGAACAGACACAGCAAAGGGCAATATTCCTCAGATTTTACAATTTTTGACTGAGATGCTTGACAAAGCCCTATCTTTTTCTTCAATAAAAAAACATGCCTCTGCCATCTCTGCTCATTACAACACAGAGCCTCCCTTCTTTTCTCATCCTCTGCTTAAACAGTATCTTAGGGGGCTAAAAATGTAAGGCATCTCAGATCACCAACTCCTACATGGGACCTCAATTTTGTGCTGGAAAAACTCACCCTGCCTCCTTTTGAACCAGCAGCTACTGTGGATATTAAATTTCTATCTTGGAAAACAGCTTTTCTCTTGGCAGTCAATTCAACAAGAAGTGTTTCAGAACTACAGGCTCTCATGGCTATGGAGCCTTTTATTACATTTTACCCAGTCAGGGTGTCCCTCAGGACCAATCCTTCTTTTATGCCTAAGGTGGTATCCAGTGTGGCTCTTAACCAGACAATTCACCTGCCAACATTTTACCCAAATCTGCAGAACAAGGGGGAGCGGATTCTGCATTCATTGGACGTACACAGACAACTAAGATTCTACTTAAACAGGACCAAATCTCTAAGAAAATGTGAGCAGCTACTGGTGGCATTTGCTGCAGGGTCAAAGGGGAAGGCTATTTCAAAGCAGACTATTTCTAAGTGGATAAGCCAATGCATTAGTTTCTGCTACATGCACCATGGTAAACCTGTGCCCAAGGGTATCGGGTCACATTCCACCAGGGCTGCCTCTACCTCAGCAGCTTTTCTCAGAGGGGTTCCAACCAAAGGCATTCTAGAGGCTGCTACTTGGAGCTCTGTTCATACCTTCACAAAGCATTATAATTTGCCTTTCTTCTCCAAATCCAGGGCAGGCTTGGCCACTGCAGTTCTGCAGGGCCTTATAGCCGCTCCTAATGCTATTTAGTTCATCCTCCCATCCATAGCTTTGGGACTCTACCCAAATGTAATGACTGCAACAGTGAAACACAAAGAATATAGCACAGTTGTGTACACTTACCATAAATGTAGATATTCAACTGTATTCACTGTTGCATTCCAGGTTACCCACCCGCTATCCCCCTTATCTATAATATTTCTTTCCTTCACTATATACTAAAGCCATTGTGGTGTATTTGCTTTTGGATGAAGGTAAAGTTTATGTTGCTAAAAGAGCATTTACATATTTTTCTGCTTATTTATATATACATATATATATATATATATATGTATATATATATATTTTTTTTTGCTCCCCATTTGGGGGGGGTGCCTGACATCTGGGGCAAGAAGAACTGAATAAAATGGCATCGGCTGCATGCTTTATACCCCTGATGACCTGACGTCATGGAAGAGGAGACAGCAACCGACGCAGGACCCAAGACTTTGTTATTCAGTCCGACTGAGGGCAACCTGCCAGCAGATTACCCAAATGTAATGACTGCAACAGTGAATACACTCGAACGTCTACATTTATGGTAAGTGTACACAACTGTACTTTTTCCTCTAAATCCAGAGCTGGCTTTGCCGCTGCTGTTTTGCAGGGCCTTATAGCTGGTCCTAATGCTGTATAAATCCATCCTCCCAACCATAGCTTTGGGAATCTACCCAAATGTAATGACTGCAACACTGAAACATGAAGAACATCTTATAGTTATGTACACTTACCATAAATGTAGATGTTCGAGTGCATTCACTGTTGCAGTCCTGGTTAACCTCCCTCCAGCCGCCTGTAGGTCTCTTACTATACCTCTACTTTCTTTTACTATGCTTAAAAGCCTTTTTGGTGTATTTGCTTTTGTTTGGAGGTATATTTTTGTGTTTTTAATTACTTATATATATTTTGCTCCCCATTTGGGGGGCACCTGACATCTGGGGCAAGATAAACTGATGTGATGGTGTTAGCTGCATGTTTTATACCCCTGATGTCATGGAAGAAGGGACAGCAACCGAAGCAGGACCCAAGACTTTGTTAATCAGGCCGACTGAGCAACCTACCAGCAGATTATCCCAAATGTAATGACTGCAACAGTGAATAACTCGAACATCTACATCATCTACATTTATGGTAAGTGTACACAACTGTACTTACTGGATCTTTCCTTCCTAAACTTCTGTAGGATAGTGGATGTCACTTCACAACCTGTTTCCTCTTCCTCCTCTCAAGTTTCCTGGTAACACTAGACTTAAAAGATTCTTGTCACACCCCTATTCACCCAGACTTCAAATATTTCGTAAGGTTTTTGTGGATTGATTACATTACCAATTCACTGCCTTACCCTTTGTGTACACTTAGTGAAATGGATAGTCCAGTGTCCAGCATCAGTTATGACTCGTCATAGGCTACAGGGTATCCTCATTTTTTTCCATATTTAGATGACTTAATTATCTTTGCAGAATCTTTTTCAAAGTGTCAGAGGTCTCTTTCTTGGTAAGGAATCTCTTATATAAGCTTGGATTCAAAAAGAACATTCAAAAGTCTTTTTCTTTCTTGACTGTCTCACACAGGGTTGTGTTCCTGGGATGTCAACTTAGACACCTCCCCTTTCAAAAAGCTTTTCTTCCACAGGGTAAAATAGAGCTTTATTTAGATCTGTTTGCAAGGTTTTCCAGTCCATCAGTCCCTGAAAGGGAGTACGTCAGGATTTTGCCTAATGACATCTATGATTATCATGCTCTGATGCTATCCGTGTTATAATTGAATATGAATGGGTCCTGGATCCGACCCCGCAAAGTGAGCGACCACTCCTGAGCTTGAGCTCCTCCCCTTATTTCCTTTTACCCATAGTCCCCAGATTTCATTTGCCGCGATCGTGAATGGACATGTTCCTGTTGCTTGAGCTCAATTTCTGGTAGATAATTGCCTTTTTCAGGTTATTTCTGTACCTTTCGGTCTACTTTTTCTTCCTGTTAGCTTGATTAGGGTTAGGAGTAGACCCCCCCCCTTTAGACTCTTGCTGATGTTAGGGTTTTTTCTTGCCCTTTTCCCACTTTCTTCTCCTACCTGTTGTGAGTGAGTGTTTTGGTGCATCAGTGTGTCTGTGTTTTGTGATGGCTGACAAACCATCGGGTTTTAGATGCTGCTCTTCATGTGCTCGAAAACTGGCTCCTGCCAACACTCATGAGGAGTGCATCTACTGTCTAGGACAGCCCCTTTTAGAGATTGAATGCGACATCTGTGTAGTTTTCAGTCCCAGGGCTCTCCCAGACCGTAGAAACAAGGTACTTCTAAAAAGTAAGTCCAAAGGGGGTCCCCTGGTTTCGGGCTGCCCCTCCAAGGCCACTTCAGATCCCAAGAGGGGAACCTTCCTTCCTCACAAGACTCCCCTGCTTAAACGTCCCAGGCTCTCAAATCCATGTGCTGTATATCCGAGCCCAGCCTCTGGGACATTGGCTCCAAAAGTTTCAGCTCCCCAGGCCAGATCTGACTCCTCTAAAGTTCAGAGGTCATTGGATCCAATAGGTTGGACATCCCCCTTGGCTCTGACAACCTTGCCGGATCCATCTGCAAGAAATCTCATTCGCTCGGATCCGTCCAGGTCTTTGGGTCCAACGGCTCCTTTGGAGCAGATTGTTATTACTGGCTCCCCAGCCACCTCACAGATCTTGGATCTGAGGTAGTCTAGCAAGTCCTCTTCTAGGGACCACAGACTCTCTGGCCATTCTTTAATCTCCGCTCGGTCCACTAGGAGTTTGCTCCCATATGATATGGACCAGATGATGAGGATCTTTTTCAAAGCTGAAATAGAACTGGGTCTGCTTCCATCCCATAGCCACTTGCCAAGGGGCATTTCACCCACATCTGATAACAGGGAGTCTAGTTTGATGCCCTGGGGTCAGAGCTTGCCTAAGGAGAGGCCATTGGCATTGGGTAGTGCCCCCACTCTTACGCCTCCTGGGTCCCTAGTTAGTTCAGCCCACTTGCCCAGCGGGTTGGCTTTGCCTCGGGCTTGAGATATCCCTGGGGGAGGTTCTTGTCTGGAGTTATTGGACCGTTCCCTTCCTTTGGGAGCCTCTGCCCTAGATATCTCTGATCCAATATTGTCCGGAGATGGCACTGTGCTGGGGTCTCCCTTCCTGCCCCAATCGGTCTCTGTCAGCAGGGAGGAGGGTGGGTCTTTGTCCAGTCTGTCTCCTTCTGGGCAATAGAGAGGACTGTCTCCGGTTGGTCAGCAGCCTCTTCCTCCTATCTGAATCCTATCTGGCCTGGTTCCATTTTGGGTGGCGAGCCTGCATCATTGGTCTGGGGTCAGGCACCCCCCCCCCCAGGGATCTCCCTCAGAAAGGCATAACCTCTCCATAGGGGTTCCCTCCTCTTCAGGGTCCTCCCCTAGAGCCCACAGTGGAGCACCCTCCTCAGAAGAGGACATGCAAGAGGAGGCACTTTGACTCACCTCTAGAGTCTCTAATGGAAGGCATTGATTTCGAAGAAGGGGACGGGTCCCTCAGACTTCCGTCGGAGGAGGTGCCCTTTGGCGACATTCTTGAGATCCTAAGAGTGGGGTGGTTGGTCTTCCCCCCACCCCATCCTCTGAGTAATCCGTGTTCCTGAAGGCATTCAGGTTGGGCCCATCTATTTCCTGGGTGTCTCCCCCCGCAGACGAGTTAGTCCAGCTCATTGCCAGCAGGGCGTGGAAGAAGCTACATACAGTTGAACTGGTCCCCAAGAGGGCGGATAAGTTCCTCAGTCCCCACAAGGACAAACCATTTTGGAGTAAAGGTTTCCGGTAGATGCTATTGTGGTTGTTGCAGCCACCAAGAGAGCTTAATGGTCCATTCCCCTAACAGGGAGTCTAGGACGAATAGACTGGTTTGGAAAGCTCGTGTAATACCTCAGCTGTGTTCGGAATGACTATAAATTACATGGCACATTTCACATGGCTGCAAAGGAATTTGGTCTTTGGAGAGCCTTAAGGTGGTTTCTCCAAAGCTCTCCACGCTCACTTCCCTAGCTAATGCTTCAATGAGGTTGATCTGGAATGCTGTAGTGGCCACCTCTCGAGTGGCAGGTACAGGCATTGCTATTGGGCATCATGCCTGGCTTCGCCTTTGCAGGTTTGTGGACTTTAAGTTGTCCTGTACTAATGCCCCATTCGATGGATCTACTCTCTTTGGTACTTTGGTCAAGGACACATTTACCTGCAGTGAGTAGGAGGGAAAGACCTTGTCAGCCATCAGCATCACGTTTTCTACTGCCTGATGACCCTTTTCTAAGACTCAGAGGGGTTGTAAAAAGCTATGGTTTTGCAGGACGCAGTCTTCCTTCCAGGATACTCAGCAGGAATGGTCTTCTTTTGACCGGGGAAGGGGATTCGATGGCAGACACCACCCCAGAGACAGAGGGGGTCTGCAGAATCAAGGCTTTTGGGAACCTTTCTCGGAGAAGCCCCCACAGCACTTCTGAAGTGCTGGCCGACTGCTCTGCCCTGGAGGCAGTCAGGGGGTCATATCTCCTTGCACCACTTGGCTTGGGCAGCTATTACCTCAGACCAGTGGGTACTAAACATTGGGTCGAGGGGATATAATATACCCTTCAGTCTCCCCCTTCTGATCCAAAAGTCACTCCCAGACATCCCACCCCACCAAAGGGCATTGGATTCCAAAGAGGTGCAAGATCTCTGTCAAAAAAGGGCCATCCAGAAGGTCCCAACAGGACGACAAAGATCCGGTACTTACTCTCGCTTATTTTTAGTGCCCAAAAGAACAGGGGAACTGCGTCCCATTCTGGACCTCAGCAGTCTGAATTTATCGGTCAAGAAGTCAAAGTTCCAGATGGTCACTGTTCAGTCCATTCTTCGCTTCTGCTCAAGGATGACTGGATGTGCTCAACAGAGCTCAAGGATGCATACTATCACATGAAAATAGGCACTTCATGAGATTTCTGTGCTTCTGTTGGGGTGGGCTGGGTGGGAATTTCCAGGGAAGGATGGTCCAAGGCAGTGGTTCCCCGTGGAGACCAAGTTGCACATCAGTGTCCCCTAGATGAGGGGAGAGGTTCTACTAACATTATAAGCCTTCCAGGACCTTCTACCTCTTGGGACTGTAGCTATTTAGACAGACAACATGGCAGTAGTCTGCTACATCAACAAGCAAGGGAGGACACAATCTTACCCGCTGTGCTGAGAGGCCATGAGAGTGTGGGAATGGGTGATGGCCTCCAGCCGCTTTCTTCTTGCAAACCATATCCCCGGCAATTCCAACATGCTAGCAGACAAACTGAGCACATCTATCTTGAGTCCTCACTAGTGGTCTCTGAAACAGTCATTGGCAAGTTGGACCTTTGATCTATGGGGATCTCCGTGCTGCGACCTGTTTGCATCTCCGGTAAATCACAAATGCAGCAAATACTTTGCCTTGATCCCCCTTACTGGGGGGGGGGGAGTCAGCTAGTGATGCTCTAATTCAACACTGTCCACCAGGACTCCTCTACGCCTATCCCCCAACATCCATCATTCCCACAGTTCTAAAGATAGCCTGTCGCCTGAAGGCTCACCTCATTCTCATTGCCCTCTTTTGGCCTCGTCAGATGTAGTTCCCCCTCCTCTGGGCTCATCTGAAATATCTGCAATGGATATTGGATCCAGTCCAGGATCTCATCTCCCACCCATGTGGACTTTCCCCTCCCGACCTGATGTCCCTGAGGCTGACAGCTTGGTACCTCCAGTTCCAATGATCTTCAGCCAGACCAAGTTGCCTTCTCAGGTGAATGATATTTTGGCATCTCAGTAGCCTTCCACTAAAAAGGTTTATTCCAAGAAATGGAAGAGGTTCTCTCTCTTGGCTTGTCAGAGGGACATAGACCCCCCCCCCTTTTTCTGCTCCAGTTCCAGATATCTTGTCTTTCCTTTCTTCTCTGTTTCAGCAAGGGGCAAGCTTCTTGATGATTGATGAAGCAGTTGGCAGCTGTTTCCAATTTCCACTTGAATGATAGTCCCATGTTTTCTTCTAGGCTCTGAAAGGTCATTCTCAAAGGGGTATTCTCGCTTAGGCCTCCCTTCAAAGATCCATCTCCTCCTTTATTATCTTACCTTGATACTGCAGTCCCTGACACGACCTTTTGAACCTGCTGCAAAGTGTGATATTAAGTTTCTGTCTTGGAAGATGGCCTTTTTGGTGGCAGTTACCTCTGCCAAGAGGGTTCCTGAATTGCAAGCTATTTGCATAAAGCCTCCCTTCATGTTGTTTTTATAAGGGTAGGGTTTCTCTTAGTGCCAGTCCTTCCTTCATTACAAAAGTGGCTTTGGAACCCAACCTAAATCAGTATATACAGTTCCCTGTTTCTTTTCCCAACTTCTCGAACAAAGGGGAGTATCAGCTACATTGCCTGGATGTCCATAGGCAGTTACATTTCTATTTAAAGAGGACTTGAGGATTTTCGAAGTCAGATCAGCTTTTTTGTAGCCTTTTCCCTGGCAAGGAGAGGCAGGGCCATTTCCAAAGTGTCGATTTCTTGCTAGATAGCTTCTTGCATAGTTCACATTTATGAGAGCAATCACAGGGATCTTCCCAGACCTATTAAAGCTCATTGTATGCAGTCAGTAGCTACGTCTTCAGCGTTCTGTACTAGGATGTCCTTAGATGACATTTGTGCTGCTGTTACTTCATGAAGCCCCCATACCTTTGTAACATACTACAAGCTGGAATTGCTCTTCATGAGTAGAACCTCGTTTGGTTCTTGTGTGCTCCAGCATGTCCTTGTTCTTCCTTGAGACCTCCCAGGATTTTGGGTAGTTGTGGAGTCTGACCCATCTGTGATCAGTAATGCAATGGATAGCATCAGATAAAGTTATGTACTTTACCATAACTTGGAATCTGTGCTATCCAGTGTCATTGTTCATCACGTTCCCACCCTCCGTCCTCCTCCTGGTGACCAGGGGATTCTTGGAGTAATGGATTGTTTGGTTCTGCTGTTCCTGGGTAAAAGGACAGTGTCCAAGCCGGGATAGTTATCTAGAAAACTCAAGCTGAGGATTATGGGTAACAGGCAGTAAGGGGAGGAGTGGAGCTTGAACTCAGGAGCTGTCGCTCATTTTGCTAGCTCAGATCCAGGACCCATCTGTGATGAATAATAACACTGGATAGCACAGTTTCCAAGTTGTGGTAAGTACATAACAGTTTATAGACCTGACAAGACTCCACATAAGAACAATACAGTGGTATCTGAAATCTCTCTGGTCCCATCATCACCCTTTATCTTTTCAAATCCTAGTGCTGGGGGGATTCAGAAAAGAAATCTTTTGGTGGAGACCGCAGATATCCTTAAATCTAGGTCTCCTTTTCTCTCTGTGCCCCAAATCAGTCAATCAACATAACACTCTAACACTCTGGACTTTGCTTAGGGAGCAGTTTCAGGAAGGATAAAAGTACAGGGAGTGTTGGACACCAGTGGCAGATGCAAGCACATAAATGTCAAGAAGATGCTTGCTTTGATCAAGAAACTCAACTGTGAGCCATCTTTGGTCCCAAGAACTCTTCAAGTGGTTACAGATAGTACCACAGTCATGTGATACATCAACAAGCAAGAGGGAATTGGGTCGCACCCCCCTTTGCAGAGTAGCTGTGTCAACTTGGGGTATAGTTTCACATCACAGTCACTCTACAGGCATCCAGCATTCTGTCAGAGCAAAGTTGTTTTGCAGACAAGCTGAGCACGAGCAGGACCAGGGCAGACCCTCACGAATGGAAAGTAGATGAGGGAATCTTCCTAGATTTGATACATCTATGCGAAGTTCCTCAAGTAGACCTCTGTGACTTCTCTGTGAACAATCAACTGGCAAGATTTTGTTACAGAACTCCATGCAAGAGGGCCTGGAAGACAGGTGCCTTTTTCTTTTCCTTGGTCAAGAATGTTCCTGTATGCTTTTCCACCCTTTCCACTAATATCCAGGGTACTTCTGGATTCAGAAGGAATCCCCCTAGATCACTGTGGTGACTCCCTTCCGGAGTAAGCAAAGGCCAGGGGCAATTACCACAAGCTTCCTCATAGACTGGATCTACTGTCACAAAAACAAGGATGTTTGATACACCCCAACATCAGTCATCTCCAGTTGAATGCCTGGATGATAGAATCTTGATACCTTTTAGGTACCTGTTTACTGAGTCTGTACTAATGGAGGCAAGAAACCCTGCTGCTAGAAAATCGTATATTAGCAAATGGGAAAAGTGTTTCTCTGGTTTTAGAGTTTGTATGAATTACTTTCCTATGGCCTGTCTTAATCCTCTGTCAAGACTCATTTGTCTGCCATTTAAGCAAGTCTGCCCATTGATCCCCCTCTTTCAAGGAATTTCCATATAAAATTGTTTTTAAAAGGGGTTTTGCATAAGAGACTTCAAAGAAAACTACTGGCTCCATCTTTGGATCTTAAGTTTGTGTTGGATACTAACACGTTCTCCATTTGAACCACCTTATCAGACTGACTTGAGGTTTTTAATGTGGAAAATAGTTTTACTGGTTGTTGTCACCTCTGCAAGAAGAGTGAGTTGCAGTCTGTTATGGGGTCAACTTTTTTTATTTATTTATTTTTGAAGAACACCTTTATTGAATTACCACTTGTGACATAGGCAAACTTGTTTACAGTCAAACTAGATTAGCAAGTTCACATTTACAAACATACATTACATATATTCTATACAGTGTAATCAAACCAACAGTATATTTGGTGGGTTAACCTTTCTATCAATTTCCACAAGAGTTTTCTTGAGTACCAGTGCCTACTAGGGTATCTGAGTCAAATAGCATTTCACCCTGTGTTCTTCCTTGAACCAAAAAATTAGGGAGAAAGGGATACTTCGTAGCTTGGATGTCCTCAGACTCTAGGACTATCTTGATGGCGCAAAATCTTTCAGAACTTCAGATCAGTAGTTCATTTCTTGTGAAGTTAAGAAGGGGCAACCTTTCCAAATGGTTCTTTTGGACTAGTACTTTTCTTATTCCTACCGAAACAGACACAACGTTGCAATAATAAACTACTACTGCGCTATCTTCTCTATGCAACTAAAGCAAGAGGAAACGCAGAGCAGTTTTGCTGAAAAGCTGTTTTAAACTTTAATAAACAAAATCAACTTATACTAACATGATGAAACGAAAACTTTTCGTATATGTAACAACAATCAATGAGAGTTAAGCGCTTTCACCTACTACTTACATATACGAAAAGTTTTCGTTTCATCATGTTAGTGTAAATTGATTTTGTTTATTAAAGTTTAAAACAGCTTTTCAGCGAAACTGCTCTGCGTTTCCTCTTGCTTTAGTTGCATAGAGAAGATAGCGCAGTAGTACTTTTCTTATTCCTGTCACAACAGAACTGTTCCAGGCAGGGTCTAGGAAGATTCTACCAGTACTTTTTCTCCATCTATGTCTTTTTGGAAAGGGTTGGACTCAAAAGTATTCTAGAAGCAGCAATTTCAAAGCACTAATCCAAGTAGAGGTCAGGCTTTGCTAGGACCATTCTCCAGGGGTTCCTGGAACTTTCTCCTTCACCTCCCATTTTTTAGCAGTGGTAATCTAGTCATGTAACATAGGCTAGTGCAGCAGTGTTCATATGAAAAACCTAGTATAGTTGTGGAAGCAAGATTACCATGACAGTAAATGTTTGAATGAATACTGCTGCAGTAGCTGCTCCATCCCTCCATCCACCTTGTTTTTTTATGCCAGGGTGTAGATGTTTTTTTATGCCAGGGTGCGTGTTTTTTTTGTTGTTTCCAGCAATGTCCTGTCAGGGTTAAGCCTCCCTTTCACAGTTGGCATGAAGGCTCTGAAGGGCTTGGCACTCAAACCTGTCTTTTTAGTCAACTCAATTCAAGCTGACTACCCATTTGGGTATGTGAAAGGTGCTGTGAAGCTTTGGAAGCTTTCTGACACGATGTTTGGATGTAGCCTCCTTTTTCGGGCAAGAAAGCTATGAATTGTGGCACTAGTATTTCCTCTTTATAGTAGTTATGCTTCAGCAGACATACAGTGCATGAGGTGAGGGCTCAAATGCTTTAGTATATTGACCAGACGTTCTATTTCCATCCCATGTATATCTTTAATGTTACTGCCACAATGACCTATTTGAACATCAATTGTTATGTCAAGTTTAGTTACGCAACTGTACTTTCCTTTGCTATGGGTCTTATTTTGCATTTAATTAAGCTTTCTTAATGGTAAAAACCTCAGGAGCTTCTGACGTAAGTAAGCTATGTTTTTCAGGCACCTTACCTTTGTTTTTCAAGCCAAGTTCTTTAGCTACAGTTTCCATTGTTCATTTAATGAGTGTGCTTTCTGTTTGAACTTTTTCCCCTCTTACTACACGTTTGCATTTGTATTGAAGACTAGCTCCAAGCCCGTGTTTATCAGGGAACTTCTTCGTCCTTTCCTTTTGTTGTTTTGCTTTGCACTTCAACTTCTCTCCTCTTTTGTTCTAGCCTTATGTTTATGATGTACTATTTTTCATGCCTTTCCATCGGGTCATGTCTTATGACCCTTCCTTAGAGGATTGGCTTTGTCATTGTGGACCTGGACTCATTCCTTTATCAGTCATTCCTGCCTTGGGAAGAAGGCTCAAGATATGTGGAATTTTGCCTGCCTAAATAAGGAGACTGCACAGAATCAAGACTCAAACTGTTTAGATACTGTTTTCCTTTTCGTTTTTTTTTTTTTTGCTTTGTGTATTATTGTATTAACAACTGGAAAATAATTAAGATTTATTATTGAAAAAAAAAAAAAAAAAAAAAAAGACTCTAACTGTGATACATCTTCTACTTGACACTTCCTTGTCTCTTTGCCATTGTCTTTGGGCTGTCACTTTTTCCCCCTTGTGTTTCATTGAGGCTTCTTACTCAAGGGAGAAGTTCTAGATGCAGACTTGGAAGAATCTGAGGTAATGAGACCTCTCATAACCAATTTATTATGTCAATTGATCACTGCTCGATGGCTGAGAGCACTGCAAATTGAGCAATCTTCGTCCAAGTGAGCTGAATCCAAACAGTATGCACAATTAGAATGGGAGTCAGAGTTAGGCATCTTGTGGCTAAAAGCTACACACTTTTTAAAACCTGTAGACTTTTCCACATAGTCCTGAAATAAAGAACACAGAAAACGCTACCAACAAGTAGACGACCCAGAAAAGTGGAAAAGGTGTAGGGTAGGAAACAAAATTTATTAACAATGATATCAAAGAACAAAAGTAATGTCAAAATTGGTAGATATGTATCATTGTGGTATTGTGGAGGAGATGCAAACGTTTGACAACATTAGAAGAAGATTGATGATCCAGAGCAAAGCAGAATGTAAGAAAATGCCATTGTTGTGTGTGGGTCTTGATGTGAAGAAACCATTTGACAGAGTAAGCTGGGACTGTATGAGCAGGGCAATGGAAGTATTTGCATTTCCTGAAAAAATTGGTAAGTTGATTAGGAGGATGTATGAGGGTTCAGAGGTGAAAATTTAAAGTGGGTGGGGTCCTTTTTGATAATTTAAGCTTGAGCAGTGGAACCAGGTTGGGTGTCCTCTTCCCCTTTATGTGCATTATATTTAGAACCATTGGCAAAGAAAATAAGGGACTCAGAAATTCAAGGATATAAATTGGTTATGTAGTCAGAAAAAACTGTCTGTATTTGCAGATGATATTGTATACCTGACAGAAACAGAAAGAGACATTACAGTGTTGTGAAACATATTGAGACCATTTCAGATCTTTTCGGGATACAAAATTAAATGAAGCTAAAACAAAAGGCAATAGTGGTAAATTATGTACCCACGCACAAATTGGTTAAGCAATAAACTTTTTTTATGCGGACATGATAAAGTGAAGTATTTAGGAGTATGGATTAAAAATGTTTCTGGTGTGGCAACTAAATATGTGGGAAGAGACTAAAACCGATAATACAAAAACTGAGAAAAATGGAAGCTTTGTTATATGGATAGTTAAGATACAAGCAGTCAAAATGTTTTTAGTACCTTTAGTCTTGTACATAGGTCAAGGATATTTTTATCAACCAGAGGAGAAATTGTGGATAGCAGTTAATAAAGAGACGAAGGACTTTATCTGGGAGAGGAAGACGGCAAGAGTCAAGTGGGATAAGATGATTCTTCCAGTAGAACAGGGTAAGTTGGGATTACCCAATTTGAAAGGGGATTTTAGAGCTACACAGTTAAGGCTCCTATACATAGAACAAGCAGAAAACTATAATTCAGAGTGGAAAGGGATGATTATGAAACAGGGAAAGCTCAAGAAACAAGGAGAGACTAGAATTTTGGATGCAGGCCTTTAAGGAGAATAACAAAAATCATACAGGATATTATATCCATAAAGTAGCAGAAAGTTTTCTAATAATTATTTAATTTAACATTTGTTTACTGGGAAAGTCCGACTTGGAACAAAACCAATTTTCAGCGGAGGCCCAGGGAGAAACACTCCAGATGTATGTCTTTGAGTTGTGGGAGGAAACCGAAGCACCCAGGGGAAACCCACATGAATGCAGGGAGGACGTGCAGACTCTGCACAGAAGGCACCCCAGCCGAGAATAGAACCGGAGAACCTCTTGCTGTGAGGTGACAATGCTACCGCTGCACCACTGCTCTGCCCAAGCCAGTGTGGGAATGGAGAAATGAGATTCTGCTGATAGGGATGACTGTAATTAGATAAATAAACAATAGGCAAGAGGAGGCTGGAATTTATTGGAGAAAACTGGCAAAGGAACCAAGGTATTGGGAGCAAATTGCTAGAGAGGGAAAGATGATAGGAAGACGCCAAGAATGTATTTGGAGTGCAGGTTACCGATTGCTTTCCCTATCAAGAATTGATATCAGAGTATAGACAAAGAGAAAGAAATGGGGGGGTCTTAAATGACAGACCAGCACTGGTAGAGTTTTTGCTAGAGTCTAGAACAGAAGCTGCCATAAACAAAGGAATAATTACTAGAGCATATACTGTACAATATTGCATGATAACTATAAAAATCAATTGGTGGAGGTTGGAAAGGATTGGGAAGAGATTGAATAAGCATTTCACAAAGAAACAATGGGAGGATATATGCATGTCTCCCAAATATGCAACAAAATCTAGAAGATTTAGGATTTTTCCTGGGAAAAGTTTCCATAGATATTTTTATACCCCAAGTAGACTCCAGAGAATTTTTCCTCAGGTAAATGGCAAATGTTGGAAGTGTGATTGGGAGGAAAGAGGAAATTGAGAACATATTTTCTGGAAGTGGAGTGAGTTGGTGAACTTCTAGGGATTCCCTGTGGAATGTACTCTCGGAGATGCTGGTAGGCAGATTGGTGTGATGAGGGAAATTATTTTTCTGAGCTATGATACAGAATTGGAATTGCCTAGACATGGTAAGGCCTTGCTGTCTCTAATTATGGTGACTGGCAAAAAAGCAATTACTAGAAAATGGAAATCAAAATCTAAACCAAGTATATTAGAAGTAGTGAATATAGTAACGGGTAAAACAAGTGGAACCGCCAAGGTAGGAACAAACTACATAGGAAAAAATGGAAATTGTGAGAACAGTACATACAGTACAGGAATGAGGTTCAAAAGAAAGCAGGACTTAAATGAGCTATGTAATGTCCGACTGAAAATGATTGGGTAGATAAGTGATGTATAACGTTTGCAACTGGGAGTGTCAATGTGGTTTGTAATGTAAAATGCTTGCAACTAGGATTGTGTCCGTGTGATTTTTCATTTATATAAATGTATGATTGCTTATTGTAAGTGATAGTTTAATAAAGATGTTTCTTGCTTAAAAGGGACAGGAATTGAATCATTTTTGTAATGTTGCTTAAGTTATATGATATACAGCAATATATGGGAAGTGTAATGTTTATTTTCAACTTAATACTTTGATTGCTTTTATATAAATGTAAGTGTGCCTGCCACAAGTATTAATTCAATAAAGGTGTTGAAATGGTATCAAGAAAACTAGATAAAACTAGTATAATGGCAAGCCTAGACAAGAAAGAGAGATAATTGTACTTTTTTTTTATTTTGAATGACAGAAAACAAGGGAAAGGGGGAGGCACTATTGAAGGAAGAAAGAGTGATTATTTAGGAAATAGGCTAAGCATTAAAAATGAATATTCCAGAAGTTTAAATATCAAAAATCACACTAGCCTGAGCCATGAATCACGTCTGAACTCTAAGCGGCGAACGAGATCTGAGGTAATGTTGGGGACAAGATGAGATCATAGGTTAAGGAGAGGAGCCTGATCTGCAGGACTTAAGTCTGAAAAAAGTGGCCGAAATCATATCAGGGACTTTTCAGTTGACAACTGACAGAAACAGAAAACACAGATTTATCATTATGGCAAGTGCATAATTTTTTATTTCTGCTGTGCAGTTTTGTGAAATAAAGATTTTCAAAGCTATGATTTAATTGATTATTTTCATTTTTTCACAGGAGTATGATGAGCTGGCAGAATCCCAGGTAAAAATGGAAGAAAAACTACAAGAACTTGAAGCTAACCCTCCCAGGTAATTTTTTTATAGGAGGAGTTGAAAAGCTTTGTGAACTTAGATTAAAACATCTGTAGTGAGTACTCATTTTTTTCAGGACTTTGTCAGCAGTTAGCCTGAGCAATCCCCTCTGCTGGAACTTTTCAAAGCTGTGACTCCTTCAGTTGTGTCCATTCTAGTGTGTAATGTAAAATAGTGATGTAATCCTCTTGATCCTAACACCTGGACTGCCACAGACTGGTTCATAGTTTGGTTTACTCCTGATGCAAATTGTAGTGGGGCATTTGGACACACATTGTGAGAGGTCAAATGTGAACTGTATAAAGACACCTAGTTATTGAGACCTCAAGTTCTTTCCTTTAGTTTGTACAGTTCAGATGTCCTTCTTAACATACATTAGTTTGTGAAGCTCCAGTAGTGCAGTCGGTTAGCGTACAGTACTTATACAGCAGTACTAGAGCAATTCTGAGGTTGTGCGTTCAAGCCTCACCTGGAGCAAATTGTTTGGTTGGGAGGGTGGCCTAATGGTTAAGGTGTTTGCCTTACAAACATAAGGTGCAGAGCTTGAGTCTCACAAGGGATAATTGGCTAGGCTTAAAATGGCTCGCAAGGGCAGTTAGCTTAGTACTAATCTATAAACCCAGTGTTGAGTTTTACCGGGTACCCATGTGGCTGACAAGTTACTAGCTAAGACCTACGTCTGCATTGATGTTCTTCGTGTTTCACTGTTGCAGTCATTACATTTGGGTTATCTGCTTTGCAGTAGCCCTCAGTCGGCCTGATTAACAAAGTCTTGGGACTTGCGTCGGTTGCTGTCACTTCTTCCATGAAGTCAGGTCGTCAGGGTTATAAAACATGCAGCCGACGCCATTACATCCGTTTTTCTTGCCGTGCGGTGCCCGAAGCAGAAGCAGTTTGCAAGTGCCGGTCGGCTGACTCATGAAATTTTCATTTTTGAGTTTCAGAACCAAAGTCTTCAACTAAAGTTAAGTACCCTGCTGGGGAAACTTTTCTTGCTCCTTCTAATTTCAGTAAAAGTAAATAATTGCATTACTTGTGGAAAGCAAATACCTCACAAAGATTTTCATTCATTTTGTATTCCTTGCCTAGGCTCTGACCACGACGTACCTCACTGTAGGTTTTGTGCTTTATTTAAACAGTGCACTATCCGTCGTCTGTATATTTTCGCATCTAAATGTTTTGGTTCTCTGTTCAATTATCCAGAAATGTTGTTGGATAGCCTTCCGACTACCGGGATTATGAAAAAACGTGAAGATAAAGAGAGAGACAGGCCGCCAAGGTCCAAAACTGCCAATGACGCTTCTCCTAAGCCATTCGCGAGGCAGTGAGTGAGGCACTTTTGCAGCCCCTGATAGCCGATACTTCTGGCTCGCAGGCCTCTACTGAGACCCATTTGGAGTCTGGTATGCCGCAAGATGCTTCAGCTGTGGAACCTGCGGATGTCTGTATCCTTGGATGGGTCCGGAGCCACTGTGCAGGCATCAGCTTCTGAGTGTGTATTCAGGCCTACCGACTTGCATATTAAACCAAAGCTTCCTTCTTCATTTAGGCCAAAATCTCGACCCATGCCTAAAAAAACGATGCCCAGACCGTATGCTCAGGCCTCTAGGCCTAAAAAACAAATAAGAATGGCTGAAGATCTTATAACTCTAATCAGGGGAAGCCAACCCCCCCCCATTCTAAGCAACCTAGGGCAGAAGTTGTTTGAATCTTCTGACCAGGATTTTGATTTTTCTGATGATCTGGATTTGCCCTTATCTACTTATGAGGATTCTGATGCAGAGGACTCTATTCCCTTTGCTTCTCCTCCTGAGGATTTTTCTTTTGGTGAGACCTTACATACTCTACGGGAGCATTTCCACTGGGAAAGCCAGGAATTTTCTGATTCTAAAAAGATTCTTAGGGATTTCTTACTCCTGCCTCAGCATAGGCCTTTGGCTATACCTCCTGTATTGCATATTGTTGATGCCTTTTCTGAATCTAGTTTGGCTCCTGATTCTTTGCTTCCTACTCCCAGAAAACCTGTCGGGTATTACAGGGTTCCTGATTCTCACAAGTTCCTTTTTAGAAATCCTGTTGAGGGTCCAGAGACTATTTCAAAGGGACCTAAGGGCATTAAGGTTTCTACTGCTAAAAATCCTACCCCCTCTGATAGAGATTCCAGGGTGCTGGATAGATGGGGTAAGAAGGTTTACACTTCTGCAACCTTGGCCATTAGGGCTTTAAACTGCCAGTTTCATATGTTAAAGTATCAGTAACATGTTATTGGATTGCTTAAACAGAAAATGATGTTGATTCCTGACTGTGCTGAAGAATTACAGGATTTAATGCATTCTGCTGAACAGGTTGAAAAACATACTTTGCAATGTGGATTTGATTCATGAGAGGCCTCCTGCAGGGCTGCTGTTACTGGGTCTGTGCGTAGAAGGCATGCTTGGCTTAAGGAGCAAACTTTGCCTGATCATGTTAAAGCTAAATTGCTGGATGCTCCCTTAAATCAGGGCTGCCTGTTTGGCAACAAGGCTGAGGAAGTTCTAAAAAGGATGGAAGATAAAGCTAAATATATGCAAACTGTCAAAGATTTCTTACAGATTCAGCCTCCTAGATTTGGTAGGCAGTGGCCCACTAAGAATTGGTCCTTTCCGGCCCCTTCCAGTTCTTCTCAAGCCAGACACAGCAGAAACACCAGGTTTCAGTCCCAGTGGACACACAAGACTAAGCAGTGGGGGGTTTCCACACCCAAATCTGGGAGTAGTAAGACTCCCCCCTATGGAAAACTGTATCAGTCATTTGCTTTTAAAATTTCTAAGCACTTCCCAGCTGAATGCTCCTTTAGGCGGAAAGATTGGTCTGCAGGCCAAAAACTGGGAACTCATTACCCAGGACAAATGGGTTTTAAATAGTGTCCCAAGGATGCAGATTTCACTTCCACACATTACCAACTCCAAGTGGGTGGCCAGATCTACCCCCAAATCAGTGGATGGAGGCCCAAAATCAAGTACTCTCTCTCTCAAACATGAAGGCTATTCAGTTGGTACCAGAAGAGGAAAAGGAACAAGGTTTCTATTCGAGACTTTTCCTGGTACCCAGAAAAGGCAATACATGGCATCCTATCCTGGACCTTTCTACTCTAAACACCTTCCTGGTAATTCCAAAATTCAAAATGCTGACGTTTCACCAGCTGCTTCCTATGCTAGACAAAGATGCATGGTTAGCAACACTAGACTTAAAAGAAGCATACCAGCACATCCCCTATCAGGGAGTCTTGCAGAAGATACCTGTGCTTCAAAGCAGGCTACATGCACTATCAGTTCTCTGCACTGCCCTTTGGCTTATCTGCTGCACCCAAGGTATTCACAAAGTGCCTAGCTCCAGTCATTGCATTTTGTAGGCAAAGAAATATTCAAATATACCCATACCTGGAAAATTGTCTAATTCAGGCAGAAATCCAGGACATACTTTTGAATCATCTGGCCTTTGTTCAAAGGGTACTGACTTGCTTGGGGTACACCATACACTAAACAAAATCACACCTGGTACCCTGTCGATAAATTACATTCCTGGGAGCAAGCTTGAATACAACTTCCCAGAAGGCTTTCCTCACGCCGGAGAAACGGATTAATTTGACAACCTACTTCAAACAAGAGGCGACAAAAACCCAGCTATCTGCAAGGCAAATCCTGCAAGCATTAGGGTTCATGGCCTCCTGCATTCTTCTAATTCCATATGCAAGGCTGCATATGAGGAAACTACAATGGTATCTCAAAAGCATATGGTGTCAACATTCACAGGATCTAGAAGCAAGGATTCCAATCATACCTTGCCTACGCCTAGAGTTCCTTTGGTGGGCAGAGGCCTGCCACCAAAACAGGGGACTACCATTCACACTACCCCCTGCCACCCGAATTTTAACAGATGCATCAGACTATGCATGGGGGCTCACCTGGCAGGGAAGTGCATTCAGGACAAATGGAACCCATGTCAAATGCATCTGCACATAAATCAGAAGGAAATGTTAGCTGTACAGAATGCACTGACAGCCTTCAAGGACCACATTCTTACAGGACAACTAATGGTAAAGACTGACAACACCACTGTGATATGGTACATAAACAAGCAGGGGGGTACACATTCTTACCCCCTCTGCAGACTAGCCATGGTATTGTGGAACACAGCCTTGAGCTACCAAGCAAATCTACAAGCTCAGTTCCTGCCAGGAAAACTAAATACACTGGCAGATGGACTAAGCAGAAATTTCATGGACCCACCCGAGTGGAAATTGGAACCAAGGATTTTCAACATGTTGACAAGCAAATGGGGGAGCCCCAGATATAGACCTATTTGCCTCCTCCTGGAACCATAAATTAGACAGATTTTGCACAAGGATTCCCCACAAGCTAGCTTGGAAAGTGGATGCTCTATCCTTCAGTTGGAAAAAACTATTAGTTTATGCCTTTCCTCCTGTGCCTCTGCTTTCCAAAGTACTACTAAAGATCAAATAGGACAAGCCAAGGACAATTTTAATTGCACCAGACTGGCCTCGCCAACACTGGTACCCAGTCTTGTGCAGTGTGTCACGATTGGCTGCATGGCACCTGCCTCAGACTCCTTCCCTGTTGTCTCAGCAGGAGAACCAGATTCTGCACCCTCAGCTGCAAACCCTGAACCTAGCAGCCTGGCTAATTACCTAATCTCTCCTTTACCATCCCTCAGCAAATCAGTGATGGATATCATTTTAGAGGCAAGGAGGCCCAGTACCAGAAAATCTTATGCTGCAAAATGGAAAAGATTTTGTGCCTGGAACCAATCTTAAGGAATGAACGCAGCAGTGCCCAGTTTACCTCAGATTCTACAATACTTGACTGAGATGCTTCATAAGGGCTTGTCCTTTTCCTCCATCAAAATTCATGCCTCAGCCATTTCAGCTCATTACAGCACGGAGCCTCCCCTCTTCTCTCACCCACTGCTCAAGCAGTTCCTCAGAGGGGCCAAAAACTTAAGGCCACCCAGGAGAGCTCCATCTCCTGCCTGGGATCTTAACTTTGTCTTGGAGAAACTCACTCTTCCTCCTTTCGAGCCAGCTGCTACTGCAGATTTAAAATCTCTTTCCTGGAGAACAGCTTTCCTTTTATCTATCACTTCTGCAAGAAGAGTATCTGAATTACAGGCCCTTATGGCAGTGGAACCTTTCATAATTTTTCATGCGGACAGGGTGTCCCTCAGAACCAGTCCCTCCTTCATGCCCAAGGTGGTATCCAGTGTGACTCTTAATCAGTCCATTCATTTGCCTACCTTCTTTCCGAACCCACAGAACAAAGGGGAACAGATACTGCACTCTTTAGATGCGCACAGACAGCTTAGATTCTACTTGGACAGGACTAAACCTCAAAGAAAATCTGAACAACTGCTGGTGTAATTTGCTGCAGGGACAGAGGGGAAAGCCATTTCAAAACAAACTATTTCAAAATGGATAGGCCATTGCATTCTTTTCTGCTATAAGCACCATGGAAAACCTGTCCCACAGGGCATCAGACCCCATTCAACCAGGGCTGCATCTACCTCTACAGCCTTTCTCAGGGACGTCCCTACTAGGGATATCCTAGAAGCTGCTACCTGGAGTTCTGTACATACTTTCACCAAGCATTATCATTTGCTAATTTTCTCTAAATCCAGAGCTGGTTTTGCCACTGCAGTTTTGCAGGGCCTTATAGCTGGTTCTAATTATGGTTAAATTACTCCTCCCAACCTTAGCTATGGGAATCTACCCAAATGTAATGACTGCAACAGTGAAACACGAAGAACATAGTACAGTTGTGTACACTTACCATAAATGTAGATGTTCAAGTGTATTCACTGTTGCAGTCCTGGTGACCCTCCCTCCAGCCCTCTTTCTTCTGTTGTCTATACCTCTACTCTCACTTACTGCACTCAAAAAGCTTTTTGGTGTATTTGCTTTTTTGTTGAAGGTGTATCCTTGTATTTATAGATTTAGTTGCTTCCCATTAGGGGGGCAAGAAAAACTGATTTAATGGCGTCTGCTGCATGATGTTCTTCATCTCACATTGCTGCAGTCATAACCTGTGGGTAGTCCGCTGTCCTCGGTCGGCCCGAATACCAAAGTGTTAGGCTGGCATCGGTCATGGTCGCTCAGATCTGATGTCAGTACGCCGTGGTACTAAAGCACATGACCGACGTCATATCCTCAGTCTTTCTTGCCGCATGGTCCGAAGCAGAAGCAGCATTTGCAAGTGCCGTTCGGCGTCCTGAAATTTTCGTATTCTGAGTTTCCGACCGAAAACCAAGTTGGGCTAAGTACCCCGTTGGGGAATATTTTTGTCTTTTCTTGCCTCAGTTAAATCCGGATGTCAGAAAAAGTGAATAATTGTATTTCTTGTGGGAAACAGTTACCTCATAGGGATTACCACTCTCTCTGTATTCCTTGCTTGGGGCCTGAGCACGACGTAGTCGGATGTCGCTTTTGTGCTAGATTTAATAAGCGCACCATTAAAAGCAGGTTAGATTGTGCTAGGCTTGTCTTCGGTAAGCGGTGTAATTACAATATGCCGTCGGATCCTCCGACGCCCGCTACCGCTAAGAAGCGTAAGGAAAAATCGTTAAAGTCCAAGCAGGATGAGTCGTCCGTTACGGACGCCGGTTCTTTAGAAACTACGGTGGAATCTGTGGATCCAGCCGAGGTTTCAGCTGAGTCTCAGGGGGAGCCTTTAATTTTGCAGGATGTGGCCTCTCAGGAGTCGGGTCAGGCTGAGGGGGCCTCTCAGGTCTCTGTAGTCCCTTCTTTGCATAAGGTGGTTAGGCCTTCTCCTTCTGTCTCTAAGGTACCTTCCAAGGTCAGGCCTGGTTTGTCTTCCTCTGGCGTCAACCCTAGTTCTGCAGGTTCTGTACCTAAAAAACACATGCTAAAAATGGCAGAAGATTTGATTACCTTAATCAGAGGTTCTATGCCCCCTCCAGATAAGAGGCCTAGGGTGGAGCCAGAGGTGGAAGGATTGGAGCATTCTTCAGATTACTCAGAGTCTTCGGCTGAAGACATTCAGGATTTTCCCCCTTATTCTGATTCTGACGCAGAGGATTGTAGTCCTTCTGCTTCCCCTCCAGAGGATTTTTCTTTTTCAGAAACCCTGCATTCTGTGAGGGAGCATTTTAAATGGGAAGGCCAGGATTTCTCAGATTCCCGAAAGAGACTTAGGGAATTTTTGTTTTTACCACAACATAGGCCCTTGGCTATACCATACCCCCTGTTTTGGATGTTGTTCAGGATGTTTTCTCTGAGGCTTCCCTTAATCCAGATTCTTTGCCTCCTGCTCCGGTTAAGCCAGACAGGTATTACAGAGTGCCAGAGGCTCATAAATATTTGTATAAGAGCCCAAGGGCTGACCCAGAAACCATTAGCCAGGGACCTAAGGGTGTCAGGGCTTCTGTTGTAAAGAATCCAGTTCCTATGGATAAAGATTCTAGAGCTTTGGATAGGTGGGGTAAAAAAGTGTATACCTCTTCCACTCTAGCAATGAGGGCTTTGAATTGCCAGTTTCATATGCTGAAGTACCAGAATTTTCTCTTTAGTCAGTTAAAATCTAAGGTAGATGCTTTGGCAGAGGGCATAGAGTGTAAGGAATTACAGGATTTGGTTCATGCCTCTGATCAGGTGGGTAAGCATTCTTTGCAGTGTGGTTTCGATGCTCTACAGGCTTCTTCCAGGGTGGCTGCCACTGGATCAGTTATTCGTAGGCACGCCTGGCTTAAGGATCAGAACTTGTCAGAGCATGTTAAAGCTCGAATTTTGGATGCTCCCCTTCAGTCTGAAGTTTTGTTTGGTTCTCCTGTGGAGTCAGTCTTGAAGAAAATGGAAGACGAAGCTAAGTCTATGCAGACAGTTAAGGATTTTTTTACAGGTGCAGCCCCCTAAGTTTAGCAGAAATTGGCCTACTAAGGGATGGGCTTACCCTTATTCTGATTTACAGTCTAGGGGCAGATCTAGACGTGGTAGGGGCAGAGCGCATGCTCAGGGTTCTTTCAGGCCTAGGACGTGGAGTTCCCCTGCACAGTCTACAGGTGAGGGCAGGGGCCAGCCCTTTTGTAAACAGACCCAATGACCTGTATCTTCAGCTGCCAGATCCCTCCTGTCTGGCAGCTCCTCTGGGAGGAAAGTTGGCACTTTTCAGGAAAAATTGGATTTTAGTCACCCAGGACAAATGGGTGTTGGACATTATAGATCGAGGCTACAAGTTTTATTTTCACACATTGCCTCCTTTCAAAGGCATGCCAGACGTTCCTCCTCAGCAAAAGGTGGAGGCTCACAAACAAATTTCTCTACTTCTGCAAATGGGGGCTATCCAGGAGGTCCCTCCGTCAGAAGTGGGCCTAGGATTTTATTCTCGCATGTTTCTTGTACCAAAGAAAGGAAACACTTGGAGGCCAATTCTGGATTTGTCTATTCTCAACACATACCTGGACATTCCAAAATTCAAGATGTTAACTTTGCAACAACTTCTGCCTCTGCTAGGCAAAGATCACTGGATGGTAACTCTGGATCTCAAAGAGGCTTATCTTCACATTCCTATCAGGCCCAGCTGCAGGAGGTTCCTGCGTTTTCGGGCTGGGACTTTACATTATCAGTTCTCTGCATTGCCCTTTGGCTTATCTACTGCGCCCAGGGTATTCACAAAGGTCCTGGCTCCAGTGATAGCCTTCTTAAGGTTAAGAGGAATACAAATTTATCCTTCGATTGCCTGATTCTTGCTCAAGACAAAGTCAAGTTACTTCACCATCTACAGTATGTTATGGCAGTGTTAAGGTGCCTAGGGTATTCTGTGAACGAAACAAAGTCCAGTCTAGTACCCTCTCAGGACATGTGCTTTCTGGGTGTGAGACTGAATACAGCCTCTCAGATGGCGTTTTTGACCCCGGACAAACAAAGAAATCTTACCCTTTACTTCCAACAATTGTCTCTACGGTCCAGGCTGACTGCAAGGACAGTCCTTCAAGCCTTGGGGTTCATGGCATCTTGTATTCTGGTGCTTGACAATGCCAAACTGCATATGAGGAAGCTACAATGGTATCTCAAAAGTGTATGGACTCAACACTGCCACGATTTGGACACTGTCATTCAGATAATACCTTGCATTCAAAGGGAATTTTTGTGGTGGGCTCAGGAATGTCACCTAAACAAGGGACTCTCTGTGACCCGACCAGAGGCGAGTCAGATCTTAACGACAGATGCCTCAGACAAGGCTTGGGGAGCACACTTCAATGGAAAATGGGTTCAAGACACGTGGCCTGCCAGACTTCAACATTTGCATATCAACATGAAGGAGATGTTAGCAGTCCAATTTGCATTTATGGCTTTCAAGGATCTACTTCACCCAGGACAAGTGTTGATTCAAACAGACAACACAACTGTCATGTGGTACATCAACAAGCAAGGGGGAACCCATTCGTACCCTCTTTGCAGGCAAGCTATGATTTTGTGGGAGACTGCTCTCAGTTTGCACCTCACTCTTCAGGCAAGGTTTCTGCCAGGAGCACAGAACTCCTTAGCAGATGTTTTGAGCAGACAGATGGTGGATCCCCACGAGTGGAAGTTGGATCCTCATGTATTTCAACAGTTGACAGTGACTTGGGGGACTCCAGACATAGATCTGTTCGCTTCTCCACTAAATTTCCAGCTGCCAAAGTTTTGCACAAAGATTTTTCATCCAAAAGCTTGGAAAGTGGATGCTCTATCATTCAGTTGGAACAACCTTCACGTCTATGCCTTTCCTCCTCTGCCTCTCCTTCCCAAGGTGCTCTTGAAGGTCAGACAGGACAAGCCCTCCATGATTCTAATAGCTCCAGATTGGCCACGTCAGCACTGGTACCCTCTGCTGAGGAGTTTAGTACGGGAGCCTCCTTGGCCTTTGCCATCAATTCCACACCTTTTGTCCCAGGCAGGCAATCATTTCCTCAATGTCAGGATACAGTCCCTGCATCTGACAGCCTGGCGTATTCTGTTCTAGACCCTGGGGGGTTGCAGCTTCCTCAACAAGTTTTGAATGTCATTTTGGAGGCCAGACGGCCTAGTACAAGGAAAGTTTATGCTGATAAATGGAGGAGATTTTTTTTCTTTGGAGCAGAGCAAAGAGCTTTGATGTTTCAGTGCCTAATTTGAGTGTTTCACTTCAGTATCTTACAGAATTATTAGACAAGGGTTTGTCTTTCTCCTCTGTAAAAGTTCATGCTGCAGCCATTTCTGCTCACTATGACTGTGACCCACCATTATTCTCTCATCCTTTGTTTAAGCAATTTCTTAGAGGGGCAAAGAACATAAGACCCCCACGTAGAGCTCCTACTCCTTCCTGGGATCTCAATTTTGTGTTGGAAAAACTCACTTTACCTCCTTTTGAACCTGCAGCTACATCTGAGTTGAAGTTTTTGTCTTGGAAGACTGCTTTTTTGTTGGCCATTACGTCTGCTAGAAGGGTATCTGAATTACAGGCTCTAATGGCAGTTGAACCCTTCCTGATTTTTCATAAGGATAGGGTATCCCTGCGTACTAACCCTACTTTTATGCCTAAAGTTGTTTCAGATGTGGCCTTGAACCAATCTATTCATTTGCCTACATTTTATGCTGATCCCCAAAATAAAGGGGAGAAAATTTTGCACTCTTTGGATATTCACAGGCAGTTGCGTTATTATTTGAGCAGAACTAAAGGGTTCAGGCAGTCTCAACAGTTGTTTGTTTCTTTTGCTTTGGGCTCTCAGGGGAAACCTGTTTCAAAACAAACTATTTCTAAGTGGATTGGCCATTGTATTGCTTTTTGTTATTCTCATCATGGTAAGGAGATTCCGGCTGGAATCAGACCTCATTCCACTAGGGCTACTGCCACTTTTTTTAAGGGGTGTAGCTACTAAAGATATTTTGGAGGCAGCTGCTTGGAGTTCAGTGCACACTTTTTCTAAACATTACCATCTCCCTCTTTATTCCAAATCTAGGGCTGGGTTTGCCACTGCAGTTTTACAGGGCATGTTAGCAGCTCCCAATGCTTTATGATTTTGCCAACCTCCCTTTACCTTTGCTTTGGGATTCTACCCACAGGTTATGACTGCAGCAATGTGAGATGAAGAACATAGTACAGTTTTGTACCTACCATAAATGTAGATGTTCGAAGATCCACATTGCTGCAGTCCAATTTACCCTCCCTCCTTCCCCACTGTAGTTTGGGGTGGTTGTGTGGTTTGGGTTGTAAATATTGTTTGTACATGGGTGATTGGATGTTTTTCTGTTTTTGGCTATGGCCTTTCTTTTTAGGGCCTTCTGACATCTGGGGCAAGAAAGACTGAGGATATGACGTCGGTCATGCGCTTTAGTACCACGGCGTACTGATGTCAGATCTGAGCGACCATGACCGACGCCAGCCTAACACTTTGGTATTCGGGCTGACCGAGGACAGCGGACTTACCCACAGGTTATGACTGCAGCAATGTGGATCTTCGAACATCTACATTTATGGTAGGTACAAAACTGTACTTTTTATACCCCCTGACGACCTGACGTCATGGAAGAAGGGACAGCAACCGACGCAGGACCCAAGACTTTGTTAATCGGGCCGACTGAGGGCTACTGCAAAGCAGATAACCCAAATATAATGACTGCAACAGTGAAGACACTCTAACATCTACATTTATGGTAAGTGTACACAACTGTACTTTTCGTGAAGGAGCAGTCCGTAAGGCACTTCCTGATATGAATTAGAGAAACCGTATGCGACCTTGCTGTAAAGAATATGGCCATGATTTAGAGTTGCTTTTGTGAGGATAAGTGGGAAGAACATGTGTTGAACCCCAGAGCCACCTGCAGAGGAGTGGCAGAAGAAATGAAGCTTAGAGAGTAGGTCTGAACTTAGCCCTCCTGCAGTTAAATTTGTCCGTAAATATCATCTGAGTCATGTAGATGCTGAATTCTTCCTCCAAAGGCAAAGGATGGGAACCAGGGATGTTATGTAGTGCTATCTTGCCTACATTCTTACCCGTGGGTTCGGAGCCGAATATCGGCTCCAACTCGGCCGATTTTACTAGCTCAAAGTCTCTCATTGGCTGGGCTAAGAGGGTATCCCATGGTGCACTGCTCCATATTCACAGATTTCGTTTGCCGCTTGTAGAGCTCGGACGTGGTCTCGCTTGGCTGTGGCTAAAGTACCTTATTTTTGGCTATTTCTCTGAGAAGTTTGTTTATACCCAAAAGCTATTTTCATAGCTATTTCTTGTTGCTGTCTCTGTGCTTGTGTTACATTACATTGTGTTACATTACATTGTGTTACATTAGTGTGTTTGGTATCCCTAACTGTTCCAACGGGCTAGGCTCGTTTTAGAGGACCTAGTCCTCCCCTCTGTTGGGTAGTCTTTCGTGTGATTGTGTTCTGTGTTTTCTAGAAGAACCGTTTTAGTTAGAGGTTCTTGTAGGGTGCATAGTACTGTTTCTAGTGTTGTAAATTGTGTGTGAACCATTTTATAGGTTCGTAGAGAGTGTGTAGTACTGATGTTCATCGTGCATACAGCTGCAGTCATAACAGATGGGTTTTCCTGCCGTCAGGCGAGTCCTCGGTCGGCCGAATTCCAAAGTCTAGGTCTGGCATCGGTTGTCGTCGCCTCCTCCCTGACGTCAGTGCGACAGGGGTATAAAAGAACCAGTTGACGCCATTTTCTTCAGTCTTTCTTGCTGCGCGGTACCCGAAGCAGAAGCAGTTCGCAAGTGCCGGTTGGCCAGCTCCTGAGATTACGAATATTTTTCAACCGAAGTCTTCTTGAAAGCTAAGTACCCTGTTGGGGAAACTTTTCTTGCCTCAGACCAATGTCAGACAAAGTTAATAATTGCATTTCATGTGGGAAGCAAATACCGCATAAGGATTTTCATTCTCTCTGCATTCCTTGTTTAGGCCCAGACCACGACGTCTCGGCCTGTCGTTTTTGTGCTACATTCAACAGACGCACTATTAAGCGTCGGGCAAAGTTCGCCCAACTCTATTTTGGCAAAAAATTTAATTACATTATGTCGTCGGATACTCCCACTCCAGTTTTGAGTAAAAGACGCAAAGATAAGGACCGACATACGAGGTCCGCGGCTTCTACCGACACCACGCCAAAGCCGACTACAGGTGGTCCGGTTCTCAGTGAGGCGCGTACGCAGCCCCTGACTACCGACGACACTTCATTGGCGGTACCTACTGTGCCCAAGGTTGCAGGCTCTTCGGCCCACACCTCGACTACAGATACCAAAGCCACTCTTGGCGGTGAAACTCAGCGTTTAGACAGGTCTGCCACCTCTCAAGGTGTCTTCAGGCCTTCCTCTTCTTTTTCCATCACGGCTTTCACTAAATCTAAAGCAACCATGCATACTAAAAGACAAGCTCCTCAGGGCCCTTCTCAAGGCCCCATGCCTAAAAAGCAGATGCTCAAAATGGCTGAGGATTTGATTACTCTTATCAGGGGTTCCCAACCCCCCCCCCCCCCGGACAAAAGGCCCAGAGTGGAGGAAGAATCCCCCTCCTCGGACCAGGCCTCCATTATTTCAGAACATTCTGAAGACCAGGAACATTCATACTCCCCTTTTGAAGATTCTGATGCAGAGGAGTCCATTCCCTCTGTCTCCCCCCATGAGGATTACTCTTTTGGGGAAACCTTGCATACCTTGAGGGAACATTTCCACTGGGAAGGCCAAGAGTACTCAGACTCCAAGAAAAGGCTTAGGGATTTTCTCTTGCTCCCTCAGCACAGGCTTCTGGCTATACCTCCTGTCTTACACATTCTAGATGATGTGTATTCGGAGGCCTGCCTTAACCCAGACTCTCTACCTCCAGCCCCAGTCAAGCCTGACAGGTATTATCGGGTTCCAATTCCTGTACAAAAGCCATGTGGCTGACCCAGAAACTATCTCACAGGGCCCCAAGGGAATTAAGGCCTCCACTGCTAAAAATCCATTACCTTCAGAGAGAGATTCCAGAGCTTTAGAAAGGTGGGGGGGAAAAGTTATACACCTCGGCCACCTTAACCATGAGGGCATTAAACTGTCAGTTCCATATGTTAAAGTTCCAACAGTTTCTGTTATCACAGCTGAGAAGCAAAATGTCAGTACCTGAACAACCAGACTTGAAGGAGTTGCAGGATTTGATACATAGTGCAGAACAAGTGGGTAAACATACCTTGCAATGTGGTTTTGATGCTTTAGAGGCCTCATGTAGAGCTGCTGTTACAGGATCAGTCATACGTAGACATGCCTGGCTCAAAGAACAAACCTTACCAGATCATGTCAAAGCTAAATTACTAGATGCCCCTCTGCAAAAAGATGTATTGTTTGGTGTTAAAGCTGAGGAGGTATTAAAGAAAATGGAGGAAAAGGCAAAATCAATGCAAACAGTGAAAGATTTCCTACAGGTACGACCTCCACGTTTCATTAGAAATTGGCCTTCCAAAAATTGGTCCTTTCCAGCCATGGACAGACCCCAAAGAGGTAGATACAGGCGCCCGAGGGGCAGAGGGCAATCTCAAGGATCGTTTAGAGGCAGACAATGGCAAGCACCTACACAAAGAGGTGGTGAGGATAGTTCACAGCCATTCAGAAAGCAGACCCAATGACTTTCCCCTTTGCATGCCAAGCAAGGCTCAAATGGCAGCACCTTTAGGCGGAAAACTGGCAGTATTCTCGAAAAGTTGGCATATTGTCACAAAAGACAAATGGATCCTGGACATTATAGACAGAGGCTACAGATTCCACTTTCACACCCTTCCAAAAATGAGAGGCATGCCAAACCTGCCACACAATCAAAGGGCAGAGGCACAAAAACAAATTTCAGATCTCATGGACATGAAAGCTATTTAAGAGGTACCTGCACAAGAACAGGGTCAAGGTTTTTATTCCAGACTATTCCTGGTATCCAGGAAGGGAAAAGATTGGAGACCTATTTTGGACCTATCCATCCTAAACACATTTTTACTCGTGCCAAAATTCAAGATGCTCACATTACAGCAGCTTCTTCCCATGCTGGGCAAGGAGTCTTGGCTGGTAACATTGGACCTCAAGGAGGCATACCTGCATGTCCCAATCAGATAAGATTGCAGAAGATACCTCAGATTTCTTGCAGGTTCAACCCATTATCAATTCTCTGCATTGCCCTTTGGCTTATCTACTGCGCCCAGAGTGTTCACGAAATGCCTGGCATCAGTAATTGCCTACTGCAGACGTCAAGGGATACAAATATACCCATATTTGGACGACTGCCTGATCCAAGCGGACAGCAAGCACATACTTCTGAAACATCTGGCTTTTGTATAATAATGTTGTTGAATTCTCTGGGCTTACACAGTCAACAAAAAGAAATCAAGGCTAATACCCTCTCAAACAATAATTTTCCTGGGTGCCAACTTGGACACAAACACCCAGATGGCCTACCTCATGCCAGAGAAACAGAGGCAACTATCTCAATACTCCAGAAAACTAGCAACTTTCACCAGGCTGACTGCAAGGAAAATCCTGCAGGCTCTGGGATTCATGGCATCGTGCATCCTACTAATCCCATGTGTAAAGCTGCATATGAGGAAACTTCAATGGTACCTGAAAAACCTATGGTCTCAACACAGCCACAGTTTGGAAACAGTAATACCACTGATTCCATGTCTTCAAAAGGAATTTCTGTGGTGGGCTCAAGCATGCCAAGGAAACACAGGTCTCCCATTCTGCAAGCCTCAAGCAAATCAAGTCATCACAACAGACGCCTCGGACTACGCCTGGGGGGGCCCACATGACAGATCGGTGCATTCAGGGCAAATGGTCCCAAAAAGAAAAGCACCTACACATCAATCAAAAGGAAATGCTAGCAGTAATAAATGCTATTTTAGCTTTCAAAAACCTACTGCATCCAGGTCAGCTATTGATAAGGACAGACAAACGCCACAGTAATGTGTTACATAAGCAAACCGGGAGGAACCCATTCATACCCCCTATGCAGGCTGGCCATGTCTCTTTGGAACATGGCTCTGGAATTACAAATCGAACTTCAAGCACAGTACTTGCCAGGCAAGGAAAACACGCTGGCAGACAACCTAAGCAGAAATGACAGATCCACACGAATGGAAGTTGCATCCTCAAGTTTTTACAAAGATAATTCAAGCATGGGGAAGGCCAGACATAGATCTCTTTGTCTCCCACAGAAATCGCAAATTGGCAAAATTCTGCTCAAGGACCTTTCATCCACAGGCCTGGAGAGTGGACACACTCTTTCAGTTGGACAGCAATGACAGTTTATGCCTTTCCACCTCTTCCTCTGCTGCCCAAAGTTCTATTAAAAACCAGAGCAGACAGACCAAAGATGATTCTCATTGCTCCAGACTGCCCAAGACAACACTGGTACCCACTCCTGAGGAGCCTGACGCATTCCCCACCATGGATCCTACCTCTAATGCCTCTTCTACTGACTCAGCACAACTTCAAAACTCTTCACAGTCAGCTGAAAACACTCAATCTGTCCGCATGGAAGATTCCTTAACTTCACAACAGACCCTACTCTCCAAGGAGGTGCAGGATGTCATTTTGGAGGCCAGAAGGCCTTCTACTAGAAAAGCTTACTCCGCAAAATGGAAACGGTTTTGTGCCTGGAATGAGAAAAAGGGTCAGAATCCTGGAATACTGAATTTACCTCAAATATTACAGTACCTAGCTGAGATGCTAAGCAGTGGACTTTCATTCTCCTCCATCAAAATCCATGCCTCAGCCATTTCTGCAGAATACAACACTGATCCTCCCTTATTCTCTCACCCCCTCTTAAGACAGTTCCTCAGAGGGGCTAAGAATATAAAACCCCCAAGGAAACAACCAGTACCTGCTTGGGACCTCAATTTCATTCTAGAAAAACTGACCTTGCCTCCTTTTGAGCCAGCTGCTTCAACAGAACTGCAATATTTGTCCTGGAAAACAGCCTTCCTTCTGGCCCTCACCTCAGCTCGCAGGGTATCGGAACTACAAGCCCTCATGGCTGTGCAGCCTTTCATCATTTTCCATCAGGACAGAGTTTCCTTACGAACCAATCCGTCCTTTATGCCAAAGGTAGTATCCAGGGTAGTTTTGAATCAGGCTATCCACTTACCTACCTTTTACCCTAATCCTCAAAACAAAGCGGAGAGACTACTACATTCCTTGGACATCCACAGACAGCTGCGTTATTATTTGGACAGAACAAAGCCTTTCAGAAAATCAGAGCAACTCTTTGTGTCCTATGCTACAGGAGCTCAAGGGAAGCCAATTTCCAAACAGACAATCTCAAAATGGATAGCCCACTGCATACGCTTTTGTTACTCTTTTCATGGTAAAACTGTTCCTGCAGGCATCAGATCTCACTCCACAAGGGCCACAGCTACATCTGCAGCTTTCCTCAGGGGGGGTTCCTACCAAAGATATTTTGGAAGCAGCCACTTGGAGTTCTGTACATCTCCAAGCACTATCACCTACCATTATACTCCAAATCTAGAGCAGGCTTTGCCACTGCAGTCTTGCAGGGCATCCTGGCTCCTCCTAGTTCCACCTAGTGCCTACCACCCCTTTTTTAGCTTTGGGATTCTACCCATCTGTTATGACCGCAGCTGTATGCACAATGAACATAGTACAGTTTTGTACCTACCATAAATGTAGATGTTTGAGTGGTAATACAGCTGCAGTCCAGGTTTCCCTCCCTCCTTCCCCTCTTGGGACAGGCCTAATGGCTAACACTTCCTCATACAACCTGATTGGGGTATTCATTTATGGTGTATTTGCTTGCAACTACTGTTTTTTGATTATATTGCATTGCATTATTACATAAATTTATGTATTGCCTTCCTTCTGGGGGCACCTGACATCTGGGGCAAGAAAAACTGAAGAAAATGGCGTCGGCTGGTTCTTTTATACCCTTGTCGCACTGACGTCAGGGAGGAAGCGACAACAACCAACTCCGGATCTAGACTTTGGAATTCGGCCGACCGAGGACCCGCCTGACGGCAGGAAAACCCATCTGTTATGACTGCAGCAGTATTAGCACTCGAACATCTACATTTATGGTAGGTACAAAACTGTACTTTTTCTGGTGTTCTATATTGTGGGCTTTCCCACCTTTTTTTGGAAAAGTTGCGTTTAGGTGTTCGCTAGAATTAGCCAGATAATGTCTAAGGATCAGAAGGAGCATAAGCCTTCTGGCTTTAAAAAATGTTCCAAATGTGGATATAAAATGTCCATCACAGATGAACACTCTCTGTGTGTCTACTGCCTTGGAGCCATCCATTTACAGGAGTCGTGTAGCTTTTGCCACGTGTTCAGTCCTAGGGTGCTCCAAGAGAGGAAAAATAAATTGATATTAAAGGGACTGCTTAAACTGTCATTTGAGGAAGCTATAGACTCTGCTTCCAGTTCTCAGTCAAAATCGAAAGCTTCCAAGTCCAAGAAAAGGTCTCCAGCTCCATCTGCCACTTCGGAGCCTCCGGAGAAGATTACTGTTTTGGATTCTACTTCCTCGGCTCCACTGTCCTCGGGGCCACAGGAGGTATCAGTGTTGACTGAATCGGCGTTGGCTCCTATTATTCTTGAACCCATTTGTAGCCGGTCGCCCAGTGTGAGGTATGGTTCACCAGACAAGAGATCCCAATCTTCATCACTCTTCTCCAAATCCTCCAGGCTTTCTGATTTGGATGTTGATAGGGTAGTGCAGAGGCTCCTGCAGTCGCTGGTGTTGGCCAAATTTTTCTCGGCTCCGACCCAGTCGGTTCTGGAGTCAGTTCCTATGACCGTTTCGATCATTCCTCCTCCGAGCACATCCTAGTCGGAGCCGGTATGTTCCGCTCCGAGTGATGTTCCTGCACCGGCTCTGCTACCCCCTCTGGGTCTATCGGTGCCGACCTCCGCTCCGACCATGTCTGTTCCTTCCACAGGGTTCGAGACTCTGGTTTCTTCAGTCGGGCCCGAGGGGGATATTTTGGGACATCTGTCGGTTCCGAGTCTCCCACTCGGTGCATCGGTTCGGGGGACCCTGGTCCCGGTCGTGGCCTTGGATGCCGGTCGGTCCTCTGACTCGGGGGGGGGGGGGGGGTCTGCCTTCGAGGCCATGCGGAGCACTCTGGCCAAATCGTCAGCTACATCACCCGGGTCGGTCATTCCATCCCCCACCACCCCGGCGAGAACTTCTGACACTCACCTATCCATGGACAGTAGGGCGCTAGGGCCTAAGGATACTCCCACAAGCGGTCCCTAACTTTCGGAAGGTCTCCCCCCGAGACCGTGCCTGTGGAGCCTCCTAGAAAGAAATTGTGCAAGAGGAAGCACATAGACTCCCAGGATGAGTCTCTCACCTCTGATACTGACCTTGAGGAATTGGATGGGTCCCCTAAGCCTTCCTCTGATGATGTTTCCTTCTCCGATATCCTGGAGATACTGAAACAGAGGAGACTGGCCTTCCAAAACTCCTTCCGAGGAGGAGTCAGTATTCCTTAAGGCTTTTGGCGCTCAACCCTCCACCTCCTGGATGTCTCCACCCTTCGACAAACTTGACCTAATTTGTCGGAGAGTCTGGGAAAACCCTAATTCTGTGGAGCCCGTGCTCGGGCGTCCCAACAAATTCCTGTCCGCACCCCAGGGAAAAGAGTTTTTGTCAAAAGGAGTCCCGGTAGATGCCATGGTGGTGGCGGCAGCCACCCAGAAGGAAGTTGCATTGTCTTTCTCATCAGTCCATCTGCCTAACAAGGAGTCTAGGACCATGGACCGGTATGGGAAACGTACCTTATCTTCAGCAACCTTCACTCTATGGTCGCTGAATTATTTGTTTCACTTCACTTGGCTCCAGAGAAATCTCCTCAAAGAGTTGGGAGATACTCTTGCGGGTAATATACCTGATGCGGTGGCCCAGACGGCCAACGCACAGGTTTCTACCCTCAACTCCATTGCAAACCCGTCCATGCGGCTCATTTCTTATGCAGCCGAGGGAGCGAGTAGGGCTGCCAGCTCAGGGGTCGCCCTTAGAAGGCAAGTCTGGTTGCGCCTGTGTCACTTTGCAGAGGCCTTCAAGCCTTCCTTCACTGACTCCTCATTTGATGGTTCCTCCTTGTTTGGGACCAAAGTGAAAGACACCCTCACCAGGTGCGAACAATAGGGAAAGACCCTGTGTGCCATAGGGGTCCGTTTTTCCCTTCCTTCTAGGCCTTATCCCAAGGCCCAGCCAGGGGGGGGTGATGTGGTTCAAGAAATCACAGAGGTTTTTTCCTGCTGCACAAGGTGAATCCCCCTCCAGAGGCAGGGGAGGGGGGGGTTACTCAGGGTAACGTTGCCCCAGAGGCAGAGGGGCCCCCCGCAATTCCGGAGACCGTGGCTCTTTCCGTGGCTCTCCATACTCTCATTCCTGAGGGTGTGCCCGACTGTGCTTATCCAGAGCCAGTCGGGGGTCAAATTTCCTTATATCTGGAAGCCTGGGAAAGCATTACCCAGGACCGATGGGTATTAAGGATAATTTCCAGAGGTTACCTTATCCCATTCTCTTCAGTATGCCCGCCAATAAGAAAAATCCCAATCGTTGCACCCAGTCAAAGGGATCAAACAGCCTCAGAGGTCTCTCAGCTGCTAGAAAAAGGAGCCATCCAACCAGTCCCCTCAGACCAAATTGGGTTAGGGACTTACTCAAGATTCTTTTTGGTGCCGAAAAGAACAGGGGACCTGAGACCCATATTAGATCTCAGTCAACTCAACAATTACGTACACAAGTCCAAGTTCTGAATGGTCACACTACAGTCGATCCTCCCATTGCTGGGAGAGCAAGTATGGATGTGCTCTATCGAACTCAAGGATGCTTACTACCATGTCAAAATGGACAGGACATCCAGGAGTCACCTACGCTTCCGGCTGGGAGCCAATCACTTCCAGTTTCGAGCCCTGCCCTTTGGTCTCACCACAGCCCCAGGGTGTTCACCAAATGTATGGCAGTGGTGACGGCTCACTTGAGACGTCAAGGATTCCAGGTGTTTCCGTACCTGGATGACTGCCTCCTTACCGCCCCTACCAGGCATCACCTAGTTCAGACCAGGGACGCTACCATCAGTCTATGTCACCAATTGGGCATAACAATAAGCTGGGAAAAATCTGCCTTATTGCCCTTACAGTGTGTCACCTTTATAGGAGCAGAGTTGGACACCATTTGAATGCGAGCATTCTTACCACAAGAAAGGATCACACTATTGCAACAACAAATACACATGCTGATGCCCCTGAGACGTGCGAAGGCAAGACTGATTCTACAACTCCTAGGGACCATGGCTGCAACTATCTTGTTGGTCCCTCTAGCAAGATTATACATGAGACTTCTTCAATGGCTCCTCTTTGTCCAATGGTCTTTCCAAAGACTCCCGCTATCTCATCCCATCTTAATCACAGACAGGTGCAAGCAGGACCTCAGTTGGTGGCTGTGCACCAACAACTTGAACGGGGGAAAGCCCTTCGTTCCTCCCGTCCCTGTTGCCACGGTGACCACGGACGCCTCCCAGATTGGGGGGGGGGGGGCATTATCTCGGCAGAACAGTCCAAGGCACGTGGCAGGAACACGAGATGCATTTGCATATAAACGTCCTGGAGATGAGAGCAATGCTTCTTGCATTGCAGGCACTTCAAGAAGTTCTTCCTCTAGGGACTATTGTGATGCACTCAGACAACATGTCAGTAGTGTGGTATCTCAACAAGCAAGGGGGAACCCAGTCTTACCCACTATGCAGAGAGGCAATGCAGGTGTGGCTTTGGGCAATAGCTTCACAACGCAGATTCTGGGGATGTCCCGTGTAGTAGCGGACAGGCTAAGCAGAGCGATACTTAAGCCCTACGAGTGGTCCCTGAATCGCCTGGTTGCAGAGCGAATTTTCAGCAGATGGGGTCAGCCTTGCTGCGACCTTTTTGCCAGCCCTCTCAATGCGAAATGCAGCAACTACTTCACGCTGACCCCCCCCCCCCCAACAGGGACGCTCTGGTTTACAATTGGCCCTCCGATCTGCTTTATGCTTTCCCTCCATTTCCCCTTCTCTCAAGGCTGATTCAGAAAGCGCAATCCTTGGGAAGCAGAATGATTGATTGCCCCACACTGGCCTCGTCAAGTATGGTTCCCCTTCCTTCAACCTTACATTGTGGACACTCCTTGGATTCTGGAACCTCTACCTGATTTACTGACGCACATGTCGGGACAGTTCCACCTCTCCCTGAGGACACTCCAGTTGACAGCGTGGCTACTCCACTTCCATCGCTAGTCAGACGTCATAATTTTTCACCAGTAGTAGTCCATATATTATCGTCCTCTCATAAGCCATCCACTAGAAAGATTTACTCTAGCAAATGGAAACGGTTCTCTATCTGGGCTCATACTAGAGGCATTGATCCTTACACAGCTCCAATAGATTCAGTTCTGGAGTTCTTGTCTATGCTGTTCTATCAGGGATACGCATCAGCCACCATCAAAGTTCAGCTGGCGGCCATATCTAATTTCCCAGTAGTGAATGAACCTAGTCTTATGGCACACAGACTATGCAAAGCATTCCTTAAAGGTACCCTGTTGCTCCGGCCCCCAGTATCTGACCCTGTCATGCCCTGGGACCTCAATTTTGTTCTTCAAGCCCTTACTCTACCACCATTTGAGCCTGCAGCTACCTGTGAATTAAAATTCTTATCATGGAAAACAGCATTCTTAACAGCAGTCACTTCAGCAAGGCGGGTCTCGGAAATTCAAGCCCTCTCCATCAAACCCACATATTTGATCTTCCATAAAGATAGGGTCTCTCTTAGACCAAACCCCTCGTTCCTTCCTAAAGTGGCTTCTGTGAATAATATGAATCAGTCCATTGAGCTGCCGGTGTTCTTCCCCCACTTTTCTAACAAGGCAGAATTTAGATTTCACCAATTGGATGTACATAGACAGTTACGCTTCTATCTACACTGGACAAAAGATATCCGGAAGTCTGACCAACTCTTTGTCTCCTTTTCGGAAAGCCGATTGAGTTCTCCGGTATCCAAGGTCACACTGTCTAGATGGATAGCCAGTTGCATCTCTTTCATCTATCAGGCGGGAGGTAAAAATTTGCCATTTCCAGTCAAGGCACATTCTACCAGAGCTGTTTCTACATCCACAGCCTATCAAGCTAGATTGTCAATGGATGATATATGTGCTGCAGCCACTTGGGCTTCTCCTCACACCTTTGTTTCTCATTACAGATTGGACGTGGTCTCCAGGGGCAGATCTTCCTTTGGCTCCACAGTTGTCAGGAGTATTTTCCTATGAGCCACCCAGGATGTAGGTGCTAGGGACGCTGTCCCACGGGTAAGAATGTAGGCGAGATAGGACTACATAACATCCAAGAGGGTTATGTACTCACCATAACGTTCGATGTATGTAGTCCATCTCGCCTCACATTCTTACTTATCCCCTGCCTGGAGGATTTGGAGGTTAGGTTGTCACCTGCAGAGTCCGTTTGAATAGTTTTTTGTTTATGTGGATGTGAGGTGTGTATGAGGTGAATATGTTGTTTCACAGCAAACTAGATCTGGGGATATGGAGCAGTGCACCATGGGATACCCTCTTAGCCCAGCCAGTGAGAGACTTTGAGCTAGTAAAATCGGCCGAGTCGGAGCCGATATTCGGCTCCGAACCCACGGGTAAGAATGTTGAGGCAAGATGGACTACATACATCGAATGTTATGGTGAGTACATAACTTATTGTTTTGGTGCTTTTCAACCCCAAGATGACTGGCCTTGAGGGCAGCTGCCTGCTTTTTGGAACTGATCCCTTCAGTCACCTCACCCTTAGCTCTAGGATATTTGTCATTGAGGTCTTGCAACAGGAACCACAACTTGGAGGTTTCTACTTCAAAATGATGATTGATGTCTGGGGGGAACGAGAGCAGTCATCATAGTAGTAAATCATAATAATGAATTTCTGTTCATATTCTGCTTATTTCTTCCAGAATCCAGCCTGCATTTGTAAAGATAATGGCTTCTTCCCCTTTCTGAGCTGACCAGTGAGTGCTTCCACCATTTCACTACGATTTATGTACACTTGCAGCTCTTTTTGTTGTCCGAGTTTGTGCATGCTATAAACAGTTCTCACTATTTGAAAAGGATAAATGTCTCCTGCTTGTTGTAGTCAGTTTGACAGCACATTGACAAACATTTTTCTGGAGGGTACAAGTTTCAGGTCTACCTGTTTTACCTTATTTTTCAATTATCATTATTTGATTGGCTAACTTAGTCAACGTGTATACACGTGGTAGACAAAAAGTTCCCCTGAGATTATCATTCCAAGTTGTTTCTTTTTTTTGTCTGTGTTTTGTTGGTTCTCTTGAGTCTGATCACAGCTTGAAAAGTGGAAACATTGTAACAGATTAGTCAAATGTAAATTCATAACATAAAAAGGTCTGGCTTCTTTTCTAATAGAAAAGCCCCTTGATTAAAAAAATCCAAGAATTTCAAAGTGATATCTGAGACGCCCGAAAAAGTGAAATGATCTGCTTAGGCAGAAGTTATACGAAATAAATATATCCATCCAAGGATTCTGGGACTTGAGCTTCATTTATGTTGTTTGATACTTCATCTGTTTAGTCTGTCAAGACTGATGCATCTTTTCAACTGAGTCCCGATGGCAGTTAACAGAAGTGTTACTGAAGTGCTTAGAGGTCTTTACTGATCAGAGTATTGAAAATGAAATGTGTGCCCATGTCATTTCCAACAAAGGGTTATACATGTTGGCCATGCCTGAAATTTTAATCGAAACACTGGAGCCTGAATCAAAGATTTCACTGGAAAAACCGAAAGGGTTTCAAGAAAGATCCCTCCTTGGTGCTAAGGGGTATACCTCACCTGGTTTCTCCTACTGTTGTAAGTGATTAGATCAAGAGATCCTTACTGTTTCAGTTGAAAGGGCTTTGGAGCCTTCCAAAGGGCCCTTCATGGATTAGATTGTGTTTGAATTCAGGTTTCTTCAGCCAGCATCTATGTCATTAACTGCTGAGGGGAGCTCCTAGGTCAAAAAAATAAATAGGAGTTCATTACCCTTCATCAGCATTGTCCCTTGCCTCATTCTTTCTCTTGTGTAGTGAGAGTTGTCTGCAGGAGGCCTTCATTTAGGCTTCCATCAGGATTTTTTGCTCTAACCCTTCCCCAGTAGCTAATGTGCACCCTTCGGGATGTGTGGATGTATGTGATTGATAATCCTTCCCTTGTGGGTGTGCGTTTCCTGTATACACCCATTGAAGGCTATCACACGAGCATGGTTTGGTGCAGAGTGAAACACATCGCAGTCCACATGTTGCATGCCATGCATCTTTCTGTCCAGCAGATTCCAACACTACAGTGAGCCAGACTACCTCCATAGGTTCATAGGTAGGTACTAGGCTATCT